>NC_090929.1:702534348-702838688 GCF_040938575.1 Ambystoma mexicanum
GTGATTCACCCTCACTGGTTCACTCCCAGGAACTTGATCCAATAGCGACGGCCGTGTCCTGGCCACCTGAATGGCAGACCCCCAGGAACTAGTCAGGGAGACACCTTCAGATTTCTCACAGAGCATTAATACGCACTCACCGGAGACACTGTCAGCCTTAAATGGTGTGGGGAGAGCATCCAGTGTCAGTGGTCGCTTAGGAGACTGAGACGGTGCAGGCCGGAAATTGAGTCACGTGACTTGAGCTTTGAAGACCGCCCTGTGACATAGGCACGGCAGTCCTGACCCCAGAAACATCCATCATGACCGTGACACCATTGCGGAAAACAAAAAACTGAAAGGAGCAGGAAAACTCTAGCCTCTGGACCAGAGTATTATAATAACATGAAAAAACAGAAAAGATATGTCCAGAGAAAAATATATTTGAAATAATATATCAAAAGTTATTTGAAGTGATACAAACAATTTGAGAACTGGTGAGTAAATCACAAATAATTAAACACTGATAATTTTAATGTAGCAAAACAGCAGCAACAATATACCTAGGGACGGCTAAAACATCCTCACACATACTTGAGATTCATGGTGCAATCATTCAAACGCAACTCATCATACCGTGACATACATCCAAAATACTAAAAAACAAAAGAATCATACAAAAAACCTATGGGGAAAATGAATTCATGGCTAATCCCCACAATAACAGACATTATTGTTATGTTCGCAAACAATAGATTAAATTCACAGACAATCTATTGTCAGGGTGGATCGAAAGCAAAAGTGCAAAAGATCACATCCCTGTAGAGTTTATCTCTCGACCGATTTTGACGTGTAGTGGTAGTTAACACAACGTCTTCCTCAGGAGGTAGATGTTACCATTCTGTAAGAAAGCACACAAAAACATGTCTATAAACTACTACATGAAGCATCCAAGTCTTTGCCGACTGCCTGCAAAATACAGTTAAGAAAAGAAAGGACTGCTGAAAGCAGCCTGAATTTATTAAAAAACTATTTGGGACCATATATGCCATAGTCCAAGTAAGCATATAGGGATCCCAGTCTAACAGCAGTGTATACCCAGAGCAAAAAGGGTTAGTGACTCCCAAAAGAGAACCATGCGACGTGGCAAAGAACCTTCAGGACCATAGTAATTCTGTGGCAGATATAAATATATATAAGATTATAAATATATATATATATTTATATATGATTGTTCACCAGGCCCATCACTAGAACTATTCCTCAAAAAGACTTGTTATACACTAACCTGGTAAATACCAAGTTGCTGTAGCGACCATTGCGATGTAAAATGACCAGTCACACTTGGGGTGTCAAGACTGAATCCTGACCTGAAACAAGACCGGAATACACTAAGTGAGGTGAGACAACAGCCTGAGCTCTAAATAAAGTACCTATAACTGAAGCAAAAATGGTAGCTCACCTGGAGGGCGTCCTATAGAATTTAAGGAAAACCAGAGCTGCATATGTTGGAAAACGGAGAAGAAGAACAACTTAACCTGAAAGATCAAAGCCGTCTGCAAGTCACTGAAAAAAACAGCAAAGAAACCCTGTTACAATGCTAAATGACCAAAGATTGCCCATAACTACCTAGTTTACAAACGACCTCTGCATTAAGTAAGTATAAAGTACATAACGTCAATACGGGACCGCCTACAGCCATCCATTCCCCTCGGGGGGGACCGAGGGGTATTTAACAATTAAAAAATTATTATTGCGCGGCAGACGAATGACTCAATTGAGCCTACTCACATAATTGCAATATTAAGTGAACTTGACGTCAGATCAGAATTAGTACAGCACGTCAAAATTAGTTGTAGCAAAATCTGTAGCTGAAATATTCATAATAGGAAGGCTTACCTGTGTCTAATAGTTGACGTGTTTGATAATCGGCAAGCGCAGTAAGAGAAAGGTGGTTGTCTCTTCGTCCCGAAGTAAATTTAGAGAGCCTACACGGAAAGGCTGGCTACAGCCGACAGGAAACCAAGGTCTATATAAGTCAGAAGAGATGTCTGGCTGCGCATGACTATGATTGCTAAAGAGGACAAAGACCCAATCACGGGACAGCGCACATAGATTACCGCCCAAAATTAAAATGTAACTTGCCAGAATGATGAATGCTGCAACAGCAAACTACAAAATATAACTGAAAAAATTAACACAAAAGCCGAAGGGTGACATGAATGAATTGGAAACTTCCTGCTGAGCACCAAGTGTGTTCTGGGAGTTGTAGTGCAGCTTGTTAAAATGTAACTTAATGAAAGCTGTCGCAACTTAACTGAAGGGTATAACCGAGAAATGGACACAGGTGCAAAAGAGCGGTATGAATAAATAGAAGGCTGCCGGCTGAGTGCCAAGTGTATTCCAAGAGTTGTGGTACCGCTTAGGAACGATGCTGAAATCCACAATATCCAAATGAGCCAGAAGGGCAACATGAATTAATTGGAAATTGCCTGCTGAGCGCCAAGTGTGTTCTGGAAGTTGTAGTGCAGCTTATTAAAATGTGACTTAATGAAAGGTACCGCAACTTAACGAAAAGTATAACCGAAAAATGGACACAGGTGCAGAAGAGCGATATGGATGAATAAAAGCTGCCGACTAAGTGCCAAGTGTATTCTAAGAGATTTGTTGCAGCTTAGGAAAGATGTTGAAACCCACAATATCCAGATGAGCCTAATGTGCCCTGTAGATGGAAGAGTCCCAATGGGCCTCATTCCGAGATTGGAGGTAGTCATGGTGCTATTTGCGCCATGACTGCCTCCAATAACGGTACCGGCACCGGTCTCGTTCAATGGGGACTTAGCGTTGTAGTCCGACCTTTGCAGGACCGGTAAATCCCCATTGAAAAAACCATTCCCCATTCCCATTTGAGCCCCCATAGGGCTCAATGGGAAGGGGGAAGTAGCTAATAATGGTACTGCAATTTGCGGTACCGTTATTGGCTCTGATTTTCTTTAACGGTTCCCGTCCATAACGCCTGGTCAGACCAGGCGTTAAAGGAGGGACCCGCTAAGGGAACTCATAGTAGGGCGGTAAGGGATTACCGGCACTGGTCTCCTTACCGGTGCCCATTATCCCTTACCGACCCACTCGGAATGAGGCCCATTTTCTCTGAAAAATACAATGGCCCTCATTCCGAGGTTGATGCAAAGGCAAAAACGATGCCGGTAAAGGAATACCGGCATCGATTACCACGACGGCATATTCTGACCAACCAGACCACTATTAATGGCATCGTAAAGTACGATGTAGTTAATAGCGGTCTGGTCGTGCGCACGCGACCCACCATGCCGGCATTAGCGGCATGCCACCGGTGTAGATCACAAGTGAGGCGGACCTGCAAATAACAGCCTCATGAAGCTGAAAAAAGTGCTTACTGGAACGGCGTAAATACCGGCATCGCTGACATGCCGTAAAAAGCCCTGAGCAGTGTCCCAAACTGCCACAGGTGCACACAATCAGCACAGGTGGAGGGAATGGAGTTAGGCCCAGTACAAAAGGAGCATACCCACACACCACACCCCTTACCACACCAAGATGATTCCAATAGTAGTAGCATTACTGGAGCTGGAGGACTTGCTTGCATTGCCACAACATCAACAACAGCAATATCAGCCACCACCACAGAAGAGATGCAGGAGGAGAAGGAGGGTGAGACAGGCCCAGCATGCTCCACCAGTGCGGCCACCATTACCACCCCGGCAGCCCACAATCCCTCGCATCAGAGCCAGTCCATTCAATCTAACCCCTAAGCAGATCCACACCCTGTACCGGCTTGACCGGGACACCATCACCACCATAGTGGACCTGATACACGACGACATAGTGAGCCGCATAGAAATACGCACCACCATCCCCCCTCTACTGAAGGTAGTGTCTGTGCTCCACTTCCTTGCCACAGGCACCTATCAGCACACAGTGGGGCACATGCATGGCATATCACAACCCTTATTTTCCCGGATTCTGAACCAAGTGCTGAATGCCCTCCTCAAGCACACAAGGGACTACATATCCCTACCACGGACTCCCCAGGAGATATTCAATACAAAAGTTTCCTTCCATGCACTGGCAGGCATGCCAAATTGCATAGGTGCCCTCAACTGCACCCACGTGGAGTTGGTGGTCCTGCATGCCATGGAGGTGGTGTATCGCAACCGCAAGCAATACCACTCCATCAATGTGCAGATGGTATGCGACGCCAGCAAGATCATCACACATTGCTGTGCCCGATATCCCGGATCAACTCATGACTCTATGGTCCTGCAGAACTCCACGCTACCACGCTTCATGGAGCGACATGCTGGACGACGTGCCTGGCTGCTTGGTGAGTTGCCTGACTGGGCCATGGCAGTGCATCGGGGTTGTGAGGTGGGTGGATGCATACTCCACCTGGGTGGGAATGGGTGGGTGATGCATACTCCACCTGGGTGGGAATGGGGGGGATGCATAGTCCACTTGGATGGGAATTGGGGGGATGCATACTCCACCTGGGTGGGAATGTTGATGTGACTGTGCGATGTGCACATCACCGAACACTGTGCCCCAAAGCATCAGAAACGGTACATGACACCCAAATCCCATAGTGATGAAGTAAGGTTGACACCAATCACTACATGACTAACAGGTAACCAGCCCACATCCCACAACACATGCACCACTCATCAGCGGCCCTCACCCACCGTAAGGCCATCCTGCACCATGCAGTGCATATGCGCTATGTTGCTGTCTCCAGCATATCACCACACAGGACAATCATCCTTGGGAGTGCATTCAACTGAACCATTTAGGGATTTCACAGTTTGTCACCGGGTCGGCATACCCATAGGAGTGCTGCATGTCACCATAGGAATGATCAGCGCAGAATGCCCAATATTGTACAGACTACTGCCAACGCTCCCTACTAGTAAATCTCACAGAACACAACACATCACTAATTTGACTCCAACACTGCTGTATGCATACACAATGCACGTGCAACAAGATGTCAGTGCACACCATGTATCATCTTGAAGATGCAACCCACACCATTAGTCCATGCTACAGGACACATAGCGGGACCTAAAATGGGGTCAATGCATCCAGGGACATGTGCATGTGAGCACCGATTACCTGCAGGCATGTGAGGCTAGTACAGTTGTCCAACATGAATTTGCAAACATTTACCTTCATTCCCCTCTCATGCAGGTGATGGTGGCTATCCCTTGAAGCCGTGGCTCCTGACCCCTGTCCGAAACCCACAGAACAGGCACGAGGAGGACTACAATCGTTCCCATACCCGTACACGTGTGGTAATCGAGCAGACCTTTGGCCTGTTGAAGGCACGGTTTTGCTGCCTCAGCCGGTCGGGTGGGGCACTCCTCTACAGACATGAGAAGGTGGCCAAGATCACCATGGCATGTGTAATGCTGCACAATATGTGCATCCGCTGGAACGTGCCCCTGCTCCTTGACATGGAACTGCTACCACCTGATGATGATGAAGGGGATGATGAAGATGTGCCAGGACATCATCACAGTGGCGATTCACAGGAGGGACGTGCTGTGCGCCAGTCAGTGATCGCACAATATTTCTGACATACATGTCAGCAGAGGGTGACATAATGGTTGGACATAGGGCACTGGGTGTGGAGGTACATGTACACCATGCACTGTGCAAAATCAAATGACACATGTGTGATGATGAATGTCCACTCTGGTCTTTTTTTTACACAACCAGTATATTGAAAGTAACAATATTAATGTGAATAACAAAACCCTCCACCACCCTCACCCCCCTCCCACTCCTCCCACAACTCCCCCACACACCCTCACCCCCCTACTTTCTGTGGTATGTGTCATGTACGTTACGGCCTTGCAACATGCATCGGCATGTGTCTCACTTGCTTCGGTATGCTTTACAGGGAGTGTGTGTGTGGCCGACCATGGCGTCACTCTTCGGACAGACATTGGCATTGACTTTCATCAGATCTGGCTTAGCAGTTTTTACTTTGGACACTCACCTCCATCAGCAGATGTCGCACCGCCACACTCCATCTCTCCTATGCCTTCTATTGATTCCGGGCCAATCATGCTTTCACATGTTTCCTCCCACGGGGTGAGCTTAATGGGAGAGCTTGGTCCTCCTCCGCTTTCCAGGGCCTGGGTACGATTTACAGATAGAATGTTGCGCACCCTCAGGCGCAGATCATCCCACCGCTTACAGAAATCCTTCACCGTGCGGGGTGTGTTGCTCACTGCACTGACCTTCTGGCCAACTTGTGCCCAAATCTCCTTTTTGCGCAACACAGCCTCCCTCCTCTGGTTGCTGCTGAACACTGTCCCTGCATGCTCATGCAAGCTGTCGATGAGCATCTGCAGTTCATCCTGGCTAAATCTCTCCATTCGGAGGCGGCCAGATCCCTTCTTGAGTGCTTTAGGCATTCTTGGGTGGTAGGATGTACTTGGCTATCCCTTGAAGCCGTGGCTCCTGACCCCTGTCCGAAACCCACAGAACAGGCACGAGGAGGACTACAATCGTTCCCATACCCGTACACGTGTGGTAATCGAGCAGACCTTTGGCCTGTTGAAGGCACGTTTTGCTGCCTCAGCCGGTCGGGTGGGGCACTCCTCTACAGACATGAGAAGGTGGCCAAGATCACCATGGCATGTGTAATGCTGCACAATATGTGCATCCGCTGGAACGTGCCCCTGCTCCTTGACATGGAACTGCTACCACCTGATGATGATGAAGGGGATGATGAAGATGTGCCAGGACATCATCACAGTGGCGATTCACAGGAGGGACGTGCTGTGCGCCAGTCAGTGATCGCACAATATTTCTGACATACATGTCAGCAGAGGGTGACATAATGGTTGGACATAGGGCACTGGGTGTGGAGGTACATGTACACCATGCACTGTGCAAAATCAAATGACACATGTGTGATGATGAATGTCCACTCTGGTCTTTTTTTTACACAACCAGTATATTGAAAGTAACAATATTAATGTGAATAGCAAAACCCTCCACCACCCTCACCCCCCTCCCACTCCTCCCACAACTCCCCCACACACCCTCACCCCCCTACTTTCTGTGGTATGTGTCATGTACGTTACGGCCTTGCAACATGCATCGGCATGTGTCTCACTTGCTTCGGTATGCTTTACAGGGAGTGTGTGTGTGGCCGACCATGGCGTCACTCTTCGGACAGACATTGGCATTGACTTTCATCAGATCTGGCTTAGCAGTTTTTACTTTGGACACTCACCTCCATCAGCAGATGTCGCACCGCCACACTCCATCTCTCCTATGCCTTCTATTGATTCCGGGCCAATCATGCTTTCACATGTTTCCTCCCACGGGGTGAGCTTAATGGGAGAGCTTGGTCCTCCTCCGCTTTCCAGGGCCTGGGTACGATTTACAGATAGAATGTTGCGCACCCTCAGGCGCAGATCATCCCACCGCTTACAGAAATCCTTCACCGTGCGGGGTGTGTTGCTCACTGCACTGACCTTCTGGCCAACTTGTGCCCAAATCTCCTTTTTGCGCAACACAGCCTCCCTCCTCTGGTTGCTGCTGAACACTGTCCCTGCATGCTCATGCAAGCTGTCGATGAGCATCTGCAGTTCATCCTGGCTAAATCTCTCCATTCGGAGGCGGCCAGATCCCTTCTTGAGTGCTTTAGGCATTCTTGGGTGGTAGGATGTACTTTTCAGTCGATTTGCAGTGTCCCAGGGGTCCTGTGTGCTGAGGATGGCAATGGATTGTGTTTTTAAAGATGGCCGCCGTGCTCCTTCCCGTTCCTGTGCGATGATGCTATTTCCGGCTCTGCTATTTAACGGTGACTGTAAATAGCGGTGTTCGTTAATTACGGTCACCGCTATTTAAGGTCACTGCTAATGTTGCATTGGACTATGTCGAAGGTGTTATCTGCGCCTAGCTTCTTGCCGGTAAGGGCTTTTTGGGGGCCTTTTGCGGCATGGCGCTACATCCCTTAGTGGCATGGCGCAAAGCTTGTGCCCGCAAAGTCGTAATAGTCCTTTATTAGCGGGCTGGTGCCAGCACGGACACGATATTTGCGCCGTGCCGGTAAGGGACGGTACTTACCTCCAAACTTGGAATGAGGGATGTCTTTGAAAAATACCCAAAAGCTATCTCAGTGAACTACCCCAATTCACATTCTCTTGCCTACCATATGCTGCCACTGTCAATGTTTGTTCCTGTTTTATTTACATACATTTTTCAGACATTACTTTCATCTTGAGGTAGCTTCTGGGTATTTTTCAAAGACATATACAGGGCCCTTTTGGCTCATCTGGATATTGTGGGTTTCAACATCTTTCCTAAGCTGCAACACGTCTCTTAGAATACACTTGGCACTCAGTCGGCAGCTTTTATTCATCCATGTCGCTCTTCTGCACCTATGTCAATTTTTTGGTTATACTTTTCAGTTAAGTTGCAGTACCTTTCATTAAGTCACATTTTATTAAGCTGCACTACAACTTCCAGAACACACTTGGCGCTCAGCAAGCAGTTTTCAATTAATTCATGTTGCCCTTCTGGCTCATTTGGCTATTGTGGGTTTCAACATTGTTCTTAAGCGGCACAACAACTCTCAGAATACACTTGGCACTCAGCCGGCAGCATTCTATTTATTCATATCGCTCTTTTGCACCTGTGTCCATTTCTCGGTTATACCCTTCAGTTAAGTTGCGGCAGCTTTCATTAAGTTACATTTTAACAAGCTGCACTACAACTCCCAGAACACACTTGGTGCTCAGCAGGCAGTTTCCAATTCATTCATGTCACCCTTCGGCTTTTGTGTTCATTTTTTTGGTTATATTTTGTAGTTTGCTGTTGCAGCATTCATCATGCCGGCAAGTTACATTTTAATTTTGGTCGGTAATATATGTACCCTGTCCCGTGATTGGGTCTTTGTCGTCTTTAGCAATCATAGTCATGCGCAGCCAGACATCTCTTCTGACTTATATAGACCTTGGCTTCCTGCCGGCTGTAGCCAGCCATTGCGTGTAGGCTCTCTACACGCATGCGTAGCATTTCGATTGTAAATTTACTTTGGGACGAAGAGAACAGGGGCTTTGCTAGGGGGGGGGGGCTAAAGGGGCTATAGCCCCTGATCTTTTGGTTGTAGCCCCAGATAGAATCTCAGGAGCTACAGCCAAAAGACTAGCTAGCCCCCAGTCCCAACAGTTCCGACATCAGCTTAGCCCCGGGTCTTTTCCAGACCTAGCAACTCCCCTGGAAGAGACAACCACCTTTCTCTAACTGTGCTTGCGATTATCAAACACGACAACTGTTAGACACGGGTAAGCCTCCCTGTTATGAACATTTCAGCTACATATTTTGCTACAACTAATGTTGAAGTGCTGTACTAATTCTGATCTGCCGTCGAGTTCACTTTAATATTGCAATTATGTGAGTAGGCTCAATTGAGTCATTCTTATGCCGCGCAATAATAATTTTTTAATTGTTGAATACCCCTCGGTCCCCCCCGAGGGGAGTGGATGGTTGTAGGCGGTCCCGTATTGACGTTATGTACTTTATACTTACTTAATGCAGAGGTTGTTTCTACACTAGGTAGTTGTGGGCAATCTTTGGTCATTTAGCATTGTAACAGGGTTTCTTTGCTGTTTTTTTCAGTGACTTGCAGACGGCTTTGATCTTTCAGGTTAAGTTGTTCTTCTCCATTTTCCAACATATGCAGCTCTGGTTTTCCTTACATTCTATAGGAAGGCCTCCAGGTGAGTCACCATTTTTGCTTCAGTTATAGGTTCTGTATTTAGAGCTCAGGCTTTCGTCTCACCTCACTTAGTGTATTCCGGTCTTGTTTCAGGTCAGGATTCAGTCTTGACACCCCCAGTGTGACTGGTCGTTTTACTTTGCAATGGTCGCTACAGCAACTTCGTATTTACCAGGTTAGTGTATAACAAGTCTTTTTGAGGAATAGTTCTAGTTATGGGCCAGGTGAACAATATATATATATATATATATATATATATATATATATATATATATATATATATATATATATATCGCATGGTTCTCTTTTCGGTGTCACTAACCCTTTTTGCTCTGGTACACACAGCTGCTAGACTGGGATCCCTATATGCTTACTTGGACTATGGTACATATGGTCCCAAATAGTTTTTTAATAAATTTAGGCTGCTTTCAGCAGTCCTTTCTTTTCTTAACTGTGGCAAAGACTCGGATGCTTCATGTAGTAGTTTATAGCCCTGTTTTGTGTGCTTTTTTACAGAATGGTAACCTCTACCTTCTGAGGAAGACGCTGTGTTAACTACCAGTATACTTCTAAACCGGTCGAGAGATAAACTCTACAGGGATGTGATTTTTTGCACTTTTTCTTTCGATCCACCCTGACAATAGATTGTCTGTGAATTAATTCTATTGTTTGCAAACATAAAAATAATGTCTGTTATTGTGGGGATTAGCCATGAATTCCTTTTCCCCATAGGTTTTTAGTATGATTCTTTTGTATTTTAGTATTTTGGATGCATGTCACGGTATGATGAGTTGTGTTTGAATGATTGCACCATGAATGTCAAGTATGTGTGATGATGTTTTAGCCGTCTATAGGCATATTGTTGCTGCTGTTTTGCTACATTAAAATGATCAGTGTTTAATAATTTGTGATTTACTCACATTATTTCAAATATATTTTTCTCTGGACATATCTTTTCTGTTTTTTCACACCATTGCGGAACTCGCCACCAGTGCCCTCTTCGACCGTAGGCATCGAAGGAACTCCAAATGCTGATGTGTCCGCCCACATCACTGGGGATACAACTGCCAGGAACTAACGGGTACTTGTTGCGGGCAGCACGAGCAGTGGCTGTGGAAATGCGTGACACTTTGGTGGAAAAGATATGCAAAGCCTTTGAGAAAGCATACTTTCTGATCCATAAAATGCTCCTGAAATAGAGACATTTTAGAAACTGGTAGCAACGACTCTTTCCACTGGGAACTGGAACCAAATGAACAGAGACAAATTGTGCATTTAGTGTGGAGAGATGTGAACTTAGAAAGCACAGAAAAGAAAGACTTCTCTTTCAGAGATAGTGTGACACCTTCTAAAGGAAAATGAGTCAAAAAAGAAGACCCTAAATCCAATAGTGTAGAAAAAGAGAGCAAGAAGTGCGAAGGAACACATACACACGAAACCCAATCTCATAAAAGAGAAACTATGAACCCAAAAAGTCCCAAAACAATAGATGTATCCTCCCTCCTAAAGATTTCTGAAGTTTGTCCTCTATAAAGAGAAAACAGCAAAGAATTTGTGGAAAGGGCAGCTACATCAAATCCGTTCAAGACATAAATGATATCAAGAAAATTCATGTTGAGCTGTCAAATAACTCACCCTTTCTTTGTGAACTAGAGTCTAACGAAGGTAGAGTTTATGCTCCTGTTCGGATACATGATCAGTGTGATTTATCAGCTCTGGTAGACGTGAGGGCACAGGTGACCTTGATTTCCAAATAAACATTTGACAACTCAATCTAGTAAAGGGGTGGCCATAAAACCCCTCTCAGATCTCTTCCAGGAATTAAATTGTGATGCAAAGGATATTTTTGTCAGTGTGATTACGAATCTGGAGGTCAACATTGGGCTACACTGTCTGACGCATCCACTGATCATCCCTGTTTACTGGGGAATGATTTCCTTTGCAGGATGTACCCTCTTTTTGATTTTTTTAACCAGTTTCTCTAACCCCAATGAAACCATCCCATCAAGCTGAAGAGAACAGCCAATTATGTCTGCCTAATGTCACTTGTCATTTGATTGAACGATACCCCAACAAAATTGAATATTATTTTCAAAATAATCAGTTTCCCAAGATCACCATTTTCTCAGAAGGTGGTGACAGTGGTGACAGGACCTCATCCCAACTCCTAAAAATGTATCTCCCTCCCAAAAGCAAATGGCCTTACATGTTGGAAGGAGATACCTTGAAGTTTTGCACTCAGGAGGACCCAAAAGAAATCAAAAGTTTTTTCCTGAAAAGGGTCCAGAAAAACATATTAAAACTTTTACTGAAATTCAGAGAAAGAGCGAACACACATTCTTACACATTCAGATAAAACCAGTTTGTCTAAACAATGGAAACAGCATTGTAAGTGAAGTAATGTTTCAGCAACTACAAAGAGATTAGATCCTTACCTCTTTAAGTTTGACAAATAAATGGGAAGTTGCTCTGAAAACCCAAAATGTAAAACATATTCTTGGCCACAGGGCAAGGACCACCACTGACATCCCTTAAAGGGTCCAGTTGGACCCAGTGCTGGCGCCTTTGGCGCCAGGCACATGAGAAAATGTGCTCTGCACACATTTCATCTCTTGCTGAGCCCCCATGTGCAACCAGACCAGGAGTGGCCATAGGAATGCATTGGGCTACATGTGCAGCATCTTCTGGGAGTGGTAGGGTGGAGACATCAAGCAGAGCAAAGGGGCGTGGCTGGGACCAGGCTATTTAAGCCTACCCCGCCCACATGCCCGTGCTTCGCGTTAGTCTGCTCATGCAGCATGGAGCGCTTCTTACCTGTTTCCAGCAAAACCCTCGCTGAAGCGCATCTTGCCTGTTTCCCAGCAAAACCATCGCTGAAGCACATCTTACCTGTTTTCCAGCAAAACCATCGCTGAAGCGCATCTTACCTGCTTTCCAGAAAAAACATTTCTGAAGCGCTTCTTACCTTTTTCCAGCAAATCCATCGCCCTATATGCATCTTACCTGCTTTCAGTAACAGCATCTACCATCGCCTAGAGCACACCTACCTGACTCAGCAATACTACTGCCTGCAGTGCTCCTTACCTGTTCCGGAGTTCGAACACTTACGCAGGAGTTCTTCTTGGCCAGCATCCTCGCGGCTACAGTCATCCATCACCCGCTGACAGGCCTTCGGACAGCTGCTCCTCGCCAGGCATCGTCAGGCCATATCTGCAGGAGAAAAGGATAATTAAGGTCAGAAACCACATACAGACAATTTGCTAAGGTCGCGTGCTACATAACCTCGCTGACCTTAGGGCTCAAACTTATCATCTATTTGGGACATTGTAAACTCCTCAGGGCTCTATTCGGGCTCACTTCCGCTGGGCCTTCATCATCTACTGGGGATAAAGAAAGACATTACTAGGGATATGAATACTAATCATGTGGAAAAAACATTGCTAACGAATACGGACAATAATCATTGTTGAAGAACACTTACCTTAGAAGTGGATCAGTCACAGCTGGTCTGGGCTGCCACACACAAGGGCCAGTGAAGGAACTAGGAAGCACCCCTGCATTTGAGAAGCAGGATGGAGAGCTCATCATCATAGTTTAACAGGTGAGACTATGTGGGCAAATGCATGCTTACTATGTTCTGGGAAGAAGGGCTCGAGAATTACAGCCATATCGCAGTATCCTCACGACCTTTTGAATCCTTACAGGGGTTGGTCCAACCATCAGAGCAGTTCACACATGGTAGCATGGGAGGAAGCCTGATCCAGTGGAGCCAGATCCTGGGAGGGCTGCAACCGTGCCCCAACGTCCTCACAGAGACCAGGTGAGCATAACACATATAGTACCAAGCAGGTGTATGTTAAACATGCCATTTGGTGATAAAAATATTGACCATAATTGTTGGATCATTAGAGATGGCACTTCAATTTTAACTGGGTGTGATATTCTCCATCGATTTGCAATTAATTTGAATTTCATTCAGTTTGGTCATGGTGGAGGGTGTAGCCCAATGGGCTTTGACAATGTTCATAAAGCATTTTTATCAGCTCAATTGTTACCTTATTCTGTTGAAGTCCAATCAAAAGAAGAGGTTACTGTCCCAGGACAGCTGCAACAATTTACAGTATCAATCAAAATAAAGAGAGGGCAGACCCTGAAAAATCAGGAAGTGTTTATAGATTTGAATCATACCCTCCAACAACAAGGATTATCCCTATATCCACCACCACTAGTCGATCTCCAGGCAACATGATTTGAATATTGATGGATAACCGCGATCCTCAATGTATTACTTCGAGCTCTGACACCTCTATTGGCATGGTTGTCGACTCCAAATATTACTCTGTTGGTTATTGATTTAGAAAATGTAATTATTGGTTCAAATCGTGAAGACTTTGCTGACATGACAGCAGTAACCAACCAGAAAAGATTGATACCCAAGAGGGCTGAAATATCTTTGTGTATTTTTCATGCCCTTACGGGCTAGATGAAGTTACCTGTGACATGTGAAGATGAGGCAGTATTTAGAGTTGATACTAACTATCTCATTTCCATGGAGACCCCTCTCCAGGTAAACATCATTAAAGGTGATCTCTCCACCCAACTGGAGGATACTTCTGAAATATCAAAACCAGACATATTCACTGGTTTCTGGCAGATGGTCAGAGAGCACATCAGTCAGGCCAATGCCTGCGAGATGATGAAAAATGACAACCACTGAGACAGGTGTTCCTGTATTTCCAGAGTATCTTCTCAATTGACTCCTATGATTGCGAGCACATAACTATTCATTCAACATTACCTACCGACCCTGAAATGCCTCCTGGGTTTTTAAAGAAAATACTTGTTGCCTCTCTCATCCATGCAATCACTCCTGTGGTATACTCTGTCTATCCAGAGTACCTTTAACAATACACTACTGGGTATCCTAAAACCAAACAGTTAATGGAGACTTAGTACTGAATTGAGGCAGTTTAATAAAGGGGTCCACATCTTAAGGTGGACTCTTTCCTATATTGACCAAGGACTGGAACAGATTCAAGGATCAAAAGTGAAATCATCCCTTGATCTGACAAACAGTTATTGGACAGTTCTGTGAATAGGGAAGATCAGTATATGCTTTCCTTTACCTGCGGGGAACAATATACTTGACCCATATGCCCTACAGGTACATCAATTCAGGAAATTAGTTTAACATTTTCCTTCAAAAGGTCATGCCTGATTTGGGCAAAAGAGGAAAATTGGTCTGTGTAGATGATATATTGCTCAAAAGTTCATCTGAGGAGGAACATCTGGCAGAAATCGGAAATGTTCTTACGATGTTGCAAAAGGCTGTTGTGAATTTTTCCTTCCAGAAAGAACAATGGTTCAAAACCAAAGTGAACATTCTGGGACATAAATTCATAACTTGAAAAAGAAGGTTGAGGCAATAATCAAATTGAAGAACCTCACAACTTTGTGTGAGTTGCAACGTCTCCTTGGTTTATCCAACCATAGTCTATGATCTATATATACTAACTATAGTTGAAAATTCATTGAGGCTTATCTAGTGATCACACAATCCTTATTGAAGGTTGGCGTAACGTGGGAGTGGGGTGAAGCACAATCCGAGGCAGTGAAGCAATTGAAAAGAAGCCTGTCACAAGCTCTTGTTTGGCTTACCCCATTAAGTAATTTCTTAGAGACTGGTTTCTCAGACACTTGCTTGATGGCAGTACTGTATCCAAAACATGACATAGTCAAAAAGGCAATCTTCTACACAAGCAAAAAGTTATCCTCCATAGAAGAAATATTCTGATTGCGAGAAATCACTCCTGGCAATGGTGTAGGGCATTGAAAGACGACCTCCTGTTGATCTAGGGATGCACATCATAGTAGAGACCCTCACCAACCACTACAATAGCTACAAAAGTGATAGAATACGGACTGAGAATGTCTCTAATTTAAGAATTACTACTTGGATTCTGTAATAAGAAGAGCCCTATAGTTCAAGGATTGATAGACTTACACAATTGTGCCAAAGAACACTGTCTTGAGGATAAAAGCCATATAACCATTAACAATAAGGAGGCATACCTGGCGTCCCCGCACACAGTATATGAAAAAAACACTTGTTTGCGGATACCCAGAATGTATATGGGTGGATGTTCGAGCCATATTATTAAATACCCTGAGAAAGATTGGTTGCTGCCATTGGCAATGCTTGGGTGAACGATTGTTCTGAGCCCTCTGCTGTTACAAACTAATTCCCAGAAGTAGTCTGGTGGCAGAGCTGAGGGGAATCTATCAAGCTGTCCTTACTGCTGTAAACCACAAACTCACAGAAATGGTGTTCATCACTGATTTTGATTATGCATGAAATGGGTTTGTGGAACACTTGATTAATTGGAAAAACAGAGGCATGCTTAGTAAAAATAATAAACCATTAAAACATAGTTGAATGATCACACTATTGATGATCTGCTGATGTCCAAGGAAATTACCATCTATTGGAAAAAGATCAAAGGTAATTCCAAGACAGATGGGCCTGATAAAACTGGAAATGATTTGGCTGACCACTTAGTCAAAACAGGAGATATACAGGGAGAATTCATAGATATGGAACATCTCTTGGAAAAATTCAGTTCATGGCAGCGACCATATCACAAACTCACACTGAGTAGACACACTCAACACACAGCTCCTGATGCAGACTTGAACACTGATCAAAAGGAAGATCCCATTACTGGGAAATGCTATAAATATTTAGAAGACTCAATCAGTTTCCCTCTTACAGAATCAGATTATCAAGGAAAAGAGGACCTCAGAGTTTTGATGACATTTAAAAAAAATATTCAGGACTCAAGGTGGACTATTGATGAGGAGACCCCAATCTCATATTCAACCATGCTCAAGACGCTACTACCGCCGGTCATAGGGGATTTCTAAAGACTATGAAAGTGCTCTGACAAGTTGCTTACTGGCCGCACATGGGCCAGGATCTCAATAAATATTGAAAAGGGTGTCTCGTATTTGCTCAGATCCAACCGAGTTCTCCCAGACAAGGAGCACTCCTGCAGAAGAGAGGAATGATGTTACCATGGTCTGATCTGCAAGTAGACTTCATTGGACCAGCAACTCATTCTTTCAGAGGAAACACATGCATGCTGATGGTGAAATGCCTCGTCACAAAGTGGGTTAAGTGCCTTCATGCCCCAAATTGTAAGACAGAGACAGCCAGCACTTTGATGATCAACTACAGAAGTAGTTCTTTTATCAGTGAGGTGATGATTAAGATGTGGGAAATTTTAGGATTGAAAAGAAAACTCCACATCACCTATCACCCAGCATTAAGCTGGGGTGTGGAGGGATACAACAAAACAATTGTGAGACTACTGAAGATGTTTGTGGTTGATTCAACACCTGCTATAACAAACTCAGGAGCTGACATTGATGACTACCTCAACCACTCATTAATATATTGAGAATTTGAGAAGACACATGTGAAGGGTCAGTAATGCGAGGCGGACAACTGTTTGTGTTTTTCTCAGAGTTAAACATTTTATTGACAATAAAAAGTGCAAATACATTCTCCCTAAACCTACTCTATCAGGGAGTGTCTACCTAGTCTACGAACTAAGGGGATTACGCCTAGCATAAACAAAACTGGCCCTCACACTAAAAACCAAAAAACATTCACAGTAAATCATAAACAACATAAATGAGTGAACAACCAATAACCATTCATTTGGATGACCTTCATCTGTCCTAGGTAAATCCCTTCCCCAAGATTATTCAAAGTCAATATCCCCAAATGTTCAAGTCTTGAACCAGTTCTTGTAAGTTCCAAATGAAACAAGGTTCACCAAACAAAAATCACAGGTAACAGTTCTTCAGCTTTCTGTTGAAAAGTTCCCCTTCCAATTCCTCTGCAGCGCCTTTGGTACAATTATCAAGATGCTTCTTCTAAGGGTTTTGCTTTCCTCTTGACAACCATAATACTGTTACTGTGGAGACAGAGTCCTTGACTCCACAGTATGCTTCTACTTCAACCAACTTCAATAGGCATTTTAAAGACAACACACTTCGAGTTGCACAGGTAGGCAAGGCACTCTTCTTTCCTAAGTGCCAAGTAAATGGTAGCCTCTTTGCCTCTTCTGCCTGTCTTACTACCACCAGTATAACCTGCCTCTGCTTCCAAACTGCCTTTTTCTCAACTGCAACAGTCTCAGCATCAGAGATTATTAATGTAATCTTCTTACAAGCACTCAGCTCCCTTCCCCAGCTTCATTTACACCTTCTTGGTTCCAGTAGCTACCCTGAAGCTGTATCGCCATACTTCCATCTTGGGATAACAATGTCCCACTTGTATCAGAGTACACTGGACCTTGAACAACTTTATCAACCTCAGAATTCAGGTGGATAGATTTTAACCAGGCTGGTTTCACCCTAGAAAGGGTTTGCCTCTTGGCGTGGGTATTGCTTGTTCTTTTTGTCAGTTCAATTGCTTCTATATTTACAGAATACTTTTTCCAGATCATTCAGTCTTCAAAGGAGAAACATTTTTGGGTATGCGCAATTACTTTTTAAGGAAGATCTTTAACCTTAAAGAAGCGTAAATATTGGTGTTCCCACTTATTTACACAGAGATATTCTCTGACTCCTGTTGGGAACTACAATTTTTCACACTCAACCTCTCTTTGATGTAAAACATTCTTGTAACAATTTGTGAAAGTCAGTATTATGGTTCAGAATGATTAGAAAAGCATTCTCCCCTTTAAATGGAGACACGCGACCACTCAGTAATATTACACAGTTTGACAATGGAAAAAGAAAAGCTTTTCTTTATACTCGAGCACCAGTTTTTCTACTAGAATTGCGCGTGATACTTTGCCATTGTCAGCAAGACTCATCATAAGAATGAACAGTTTCTACATGCAACCACTCTTACGCAAGTTAATTTAGAGTTAATTTAGAGCTGATAACAGTTACTGGCAAGGGTTTCAGAGTGAACCTGAAAACGGAGTTTCCAGATCCCGACTTCTGATTCTTCTTCTACCACTTTAGGCACACTTTGGACCCACAACCTCGGCAGCATGGGTGTCTCTGGTCCGGCCTTATCAACAGGGAGTCTCCTATGTCCCTCTGCTTGTTTCTGTACATGGGCCTTGGGTTGCGGCACGATCAGGGCTCTGCAATCACAGCCACTAGGTGCACCTATGAAGACCTTCAATCTCAGAACGTCTCTCTCAATGCAGCCGCAGCAAGGCATGGTTTGTGAACACAGGTCCCTCTCGGAACTTGCAGGTGAAATCTGCTTTCCTTGTGTCCCGGCGTCCCTTAAGTGATCACACTTCCTCATAGACTGCCAGTCTCATGCTCTTCTGCGTCTGATACTACTACCAGCCTGCCAGCTCCTTCTCCATCTCTTTTTCTATGTCATTCCTACTTCCCCATCCTGCTGCAGCCTTTTATACCTCTCAGGTGAGGAAATTGAGTTCACGTGCAGGACCTTACCATTAATTGCCTGACCCTGGCAAAGGCTGTTAGGCCTACTTGCCTATCCTTCCCTTCTACATGCCTCTTCAGTCCTCTTCTTCCTCTCAGTCCATAAGGATTCTGGGACATGTAGTCTACTTTAGTGAAACTACATTTTTCCACTTCAAGTGTTAAGGGTAGATTCCCTTAGTCTTTTTAAAAGAGGGACTGTAGACTTTAATGTCATTAGAGGATGAAGGTGTAAAGAAGGCAACATTTCCGCCATACCTTATAGTGTACCTTTTGTATTGAGGAGGGCATTTGTTTTTAGGGATAAACAAGATTTGTTCTTCTGGTATAATATGTTGTGCGGTTACTACCTTAGTATTTACTATCTCTTTTTTACCAGGAGGTTTAAAGCTATTAAAATGATAATAATCCATAACCTCTCCTGGAATAGTCGCAGTTGTATCTCTTTCAGAGGAACATTTCTGTATCTCACCCCAGGGAATCTCCTCGCCAACCCTGGACTCTGTCTCCACCGAGGTGATTCTCCCGCTTTACACCACCCCCAGGATTGGGATCAGGAAGCATCTGCCCTCCCCTGGCCGCCTGTGAGGAGACTTTAGCCAGGGTTATACTGAGGGATCCACAGTATTTTTTACACACATACAGCATGCATTTGCATATGCCCCAGGTAATCTAGAGAAGTCTGCTGAAGGGATAAGTAGGAATTATACCAACAAAACAGCAAAACAAGAGTATGTGGTAGGGTTTTCTGCTACACTTTTTCAAACAACCAAGCCAAGGAAAAGAGGTGTTTACCATCTTGGTGAGGTGATTTTGAAATCATTGATGAGATCTCTCGTTTTGCCTATTAGATCCACATCCCAAAATGAGATCTGTTTGAGGAGAAATTAGTCAATATCAATCATTTGAAAAGCTGGCACCCTCTAAAGCTTTGAGAATGCAGAGGAAACATCTGATGTTAGGGTTGAAGAACATTCTGAAGAATGGAACTTGGACAACAGAAAAGGGAAAGGAATAAAACAGGAAATTAAACAGTAAGTAACAATATTAGAGTGCAAGGGAATGAATGGATGAAAACATTAGTATACAAAAATGAAAGATGATTCATAAAGCCATGATAGGATGTAAAATGTTTTGTAAATCTTTGTCTCTAACCCAGTTTTTCAACCCCTCTTTACAGTTGAATAATTTGGAAATGCTTTCCAGGATCTGAAGGATGGGGATGGATCCTTTAAAGGAAAAATCAGAAAAGGGAGAAGATCCAGAAGAGCCATACCCCCGTTATTACCCAGAAGGAAGAAGAGATGGTGGAAGAAAGAATCAATAAAAGTTTACCAGAAGAAAAATAAAACTTCCCTTATGCTCCCCCTTTGCTTGCCACAAAGAGAAAGAGCAAGTGGAAGGGATCTTAACAGTTACCAGACAGCAACCTTTTATTAAAGGGAAAATGGTCTAACCAGGGCTACAAATCACAGCATTTTATAGAAAAGTTAAACAAAATGTATTGGGGCCTGCATTGGGTCTGTTTTCCTTTGCAGGATTGAGAATCAGCTTTGTATAAACAAACATAGGGAGACGTGAAATATAAGTCTTTGGCAAGAGTTTGAATGCAAAAAGATGTAATGTTGCCCTGTGAAAAGTGACAATTGCAGAGTGAAAGTGCAGAAAGCATATAACTTTAAATGCAATATTGGTGAAAAAAAGCCAGAAACATGGCCTGGACATCAAAATTACAATCCATCTCCGAACAGATACAGGAGGGGAAGGGCTTACTCTGAGGATATATTAACTTAGGGACCATGAAAACAGTTATACAACTTTGACACTGCCTTGATCAAAGTATTAAATAGTTTGCTTTTTTTTCTTAGAGGCCAGGGTTTCCATTGGGAAAAAAATGCCAAATGCCTTATAAATAAACAAAAATAGATTCTGATCAATTGTCTGCTCTCCTAATATTCAGATCTTTCCATCAGCCAGGTCCTTCAAGAGGATGCGATTTACACCTTTGGAGGCTTGGAGCCTGGCTCAAATAATATAAAGTGTGTGTAATCCTTCAAGAGGCAGAGAACGTTGTCAACAAATGGCCCTGGGCATCCCAATATCAAAGAGCCTAAGGACTAGGAGTTCCATGGCAACCACATTCTCAAGCTCTGAGCTTTAAAAGGGGCTACCACCATATGACTGTGACCAGCAGGGATTGGAATGCCACTTCATATTGTAATTTATCTCATTACATGTAAAGAAAAAATGGCATAATTTAAAATGCCAAATTATAAATAAGACAGAGCTTAGAAAAACAGGTTGCGCAACTAACTAGGTTCCAAAGAAACCCATATATAAATTATAATTTTAATTGCATACAAATTGAGAAATAGTAAAACATATAATAAAAATCACTCTTCATACACGAGTTAAATCAGCACAAAGGGATCTCACTGAATCCTTACATAAAAAACATAGGATTTTGTCCTTCACAATCAAATGGTTAAGTAACAAAAAAGGAGGGATACAGTCAACATCTCGCTGGTACTGTATCAGTTTCTACTCAGTACTAGATAACATAAGTTGTTTGTTCCCTGTGTCAATCCAGGAGAAATGTCTCAGCATGTTTCTGTTCTTAGGCACTTATTCAGAGAACATTCATCAGGAAAATAGTTAAAATCACGACAATCCCAAAACAAATTTAAAAAGTCAGTTGATTCGTTAGAGGAGAAGTGTAGTCTGCACTTGCAACCTGAAAATTAAAAGAAAAGGAGACAAATAAGGGGCTATGGGCCTCATTACATGGAAGGCGGTAAGGGTTAACGGTCACCGGTAATGGTACCGGTGACCGTTAACCCTTACTGCCTGATTACGAGGTCCCTTTGCGGGTTGGTACTTTAACGCCTGGTTTTTAGCAGGCGTTAAAAACCAACCCGCAAAGGGACCAGGGTGCTAATTACGGTACCGCAATTTGCGGTACTGTAATTAGAACCTTCCCCATTCCCATTATGCCCTGTGGGGCAAAAATGGGAATGGGGAAGGGCAATGGGGGAAGGGGGAATTACCGCCCCGCCAACCTTGGAATAGGGCGGTAATTCCCCTTTCCTCCAAGGCGGTGCCGGTATTTTACCGGCATGGACCAAGGTGATAATAGCACCTTGGTCCACCGCCTACCGTGTAATGAGGCCCTATATTTTTAGCTAGTTAAGTTTGTCTAATTCTCTAGACAGTGAATAAGAAGACCACAAATAGGGGTAGAATTACCTTTTGTGGTGTTCGTGGGGGCTCACAACCTGGGATACTCCAGTTGAGGGAGGCTTCAAAATAGCTCTCCACCTGAAATTAATACATGAAAAAACCTGAGTGTTTTTCCAAATGAGCTGAAAGACCAGGCTCAAAACGTTCAGTAGTTACATCTATAGAGACTAAAATGTGCTAGGTTATATATCAACATATAAATCGGCTCGACGGTAGCTCACCTGTAAGTCCTATGTTAGAGAGTGGACTTAGGAAGTGTGGAATAGTACTCAAGTAGTCGCTAGACTCCAAAGTAGATGGTTGCTACTATAGATCAGGAACCAGTCCGTTCTTTTACCATGGCTGGAATCGGTCATCACTGGACAAAAAAGGGAAAACAGTGGAAAGAAAGATCGCTAGGTGGTGTCCTTAAGGTGTAGATCCATAGAAAATAAGGGACAAGGTCAGTGAAACTAGAAAGTAATCAGAGTCAGAGTACCATCAGTTGAAAGATGGTTATCACTCAGAGCAGCCTAGAGTATAACCCGTTGGTGCCTAAACAGGACCCGACGCCGGGTGCAAGCGAGGTTAGATGAGAGATGAAGTTGAATTGACCGAGTAGAAGTCACCTCTGGTGTCTGTGAGCCGTGAAGGAACCCAATCTGTGACTCATCAACTAATATCATCAGAATAAAGCTATAAGCTTATAGAAGAGAGCATGCAGCTATTTCCGGAGAACACACCCGAGTGCCCATTAGTGTATTGCGCGGCATCAGCTTAACAAATTATAAACTAGACTGATCTACACAATTCATGGTGTATGGTGCATCAAAAGCCGATGTTATACATCAAGCGGCGAAGGCTCCTCGAGTCTGAATCTGTGTAAAATGGAGACGAGAACCTGCCTGCATCTATTGGAGCCTAACAGCATTGCATATGTATACAAACATTGCAAGGGTATCGTTCGTAATTCTACAAGTCTAAACCTGCCTCTGCAGTAGGCACAAGGCATCTACACGGTACACCGAAGATTGGGCATCTGAAGACTGGTACTGCACCTCCATGGAGACGGCGCACAGCTCACGGGCTCAAGTTTATGTGTTTCCATAGAAACGGCGCGTTCATCCATTCGGCGGTAGAGGATCTACTTGACTCTATTATTCGGGCGGCCATCTTAGAATGGAGTGGGCAGAGTAGTCTTGAATAATTAAAGTATACGGGGGAGTGGATATGGAGGAACAAGCTAGAGTAGATAGTGCGGGAAAGAGTTTTGTAAAAATTATTTAACAAAAATATTTAGCAGAAACTAATCCCTTTTGGACTTGATCGAAAAATATAAATATGGTCATGGCCCTCTAAAATATCTTCACCTCTTAGTGCAGAGTTCTAGAATCTAAAGAAAGGAACTATGTGGTATGGCCAAGAAGATTCAAGTGTCTGATTAAATTAGATAGCACACGGTGTCATGGAGGTAGCCACGGCGTTCAAAAGAATATATCCCCAGCCCTAGTAAGGGGAAGTCCTAGACTGACTCCCACAGATCTCTATGTGCTGGCGGAAGACAGGGGACCCTACCACACAACGTAGGGGATATAGAAACCTTAGCCACGTTCTGCCACAATGATCAGGATGTTTTCTACTTTTAGTTAGTCTTTACATTAGCCCCACAAGGGTATACATGTATATGGATTGTGTATTCAACAGGGGAGGTATACAGAAGAATTACACACTCTCTCCAAATGAAAACCGTTTGATACTATCATATTAAAACATTCATATGGATGAAACATCAGTGGATATTAATACCCAAGAGTCAGGCATATCACATGTTAATACGTAAGACAGTTACTTTCGCTATGTGGGGGTCATGTGTTTATCTTAATATCTCATACATATCAGTATAAACCAATGTGATTTATAGAAAAGCAGACTAATGCGTCCCTTTCCATCATGGTGTATCTGAGAATATCCCTCATTTCATAGGTTTAGAATTGACTACAAAATACATAAATATGCCTTTCATCAAATCCTCCAGTATAGCAGGATATATAGCTGGTTTAGCGCCCTCTCCTCTGGTAGGAGTGGAGCCCTTCTATTGGTGAATTTTGTGCCATTCTACGGAATCATTCATCCCTCTAGTGAAAATAATTTCTTGTTCTTTTCTCAGGAGTCTAGCTCCTAGCATTCGTGTATTTTCTCCTTTCAATGTCAAAAGTACAGTCTATGTGAAATTTTCATATCCGTGGTTGGCCTGAGTGAAATGTTTAACTATCGGGGCGCTGTCAGTTTTATTTTTCAGACAGCTACAGTGTTCCATGATGCGTGTTTTGACCTTACGGATGGTTTTCCCCAAATAGGGGAGGCCACATCCACATTTAATTAGGTATACCAAATGCTCGATATTGTAATTTGTCAGATTTTTTTGTATCCAAGGTGTGGACAATCCTACGTCAATCTCTTTGCTTTTGCTAGTAAGTTTGCAGACTCCACATGCTCCACATGGATAGTGGCCGCTGGTTGGTGATAGGCCCCATAGTGTAGTTAAATTGGGCATCTCACTGGTTAATGGTTTTAAATGGCTTCCACTTATCCTGTTGCCAATTGTAGTGCTTCTCTTATAGGCAAACAGAGGCAATGGTAGAGGGGTTTTAGAAGTCTCGAAGATTTTGCAGTGTTTAACAATCACATTCTTGATTTTCAGGCTTTGGTTCGCAAAGGTATTTACAAAGACAATTCTCTCATCCTTTGGTTTCTTTGGTTTCTCTTCCAATAGTGCCTCTCTGTTGTTATTGAATGCACGTTTTGCAGCCTTTTTCACCAATTTTGTGGGGTAACCCATTTGTGTTAGCTTTTTGCTGAGTAGATTTTCTTCTGTTTCGTACGTGCTGTTGTTGGAACTGTTTCTTTTTAAACGTAAAATGTCACCAAATGGTAGATTGTCACGTAGATGTTTTATGTGGTGGCTGGTATACTCGAGAAGTGAGTTCTTAACCGTCAGTTTGTGATAAGGTTTCAGTTTCAAACTTCTTTCAGAGTGGAAAAACGTCAAATCAAGGAAGTTGATGACTTCTCTCCCTATGGTCATTGTAAACTGCAAGCGGGGCTTTAGACTATTGAGCCAAACCAGAAATTCATTGGCATGTTCACTTGTCCCCTCCCATATCACTAAGATGTCATCGATATAGCGATTCCATGTTCTGATGTTAGATTGAAATTGGTTGTTATTGCTATATATATGGATTTTCTTGAACCATCCGTAAGGGCAAAACACGCATCGTGGAACACCATAACTGTCTGAAAAATAAAACCGACAACGCCCCGATGGTTAAACATTTCACTCAGGCCAACCACGGATATGAAGATTTCACATGGACTGTACTTTTGACGTTGAAAGGAGGAAATACACAAACATTAGGAGCTAGACTCTTGAGAAAAGAACAAGAAATGATTTACAGACTACAGAGTGACACTAGAGGGAGGAATGATTCCGTAGAATGGCACACAATTCGTCAATAGAAGGGCTCTACTCCTACCAGAGGAGAGGACACTAAACCAGCTATATGTCCTGCTATACTGGAGGATTAAAGCCATATTTATGTATTTTGTAGTCACTTCTAAAACTATGAAATGAGGGATATTCTCTGATACACCCTGATGGGAAGGGACGCATTAGTCTGCTTTTTTATAAATCACATTGGTTTATAATAATATGTATGAGATATTAGGATAAACTCGTGACCCCCACATAGCGAAAGTAACTGTCTTACGGATTAACATGTGATATGCCTGACTCTTGTGTACTAATATCCACTGAGATTTCATCCATATGAATGTTTTAATATGACAGTATCAAATGGTTTTCGTTTTGAGAGAGTGTGTAATTCTTCTGTATACTTCCCCTGTTGAATACACAATCCATGTACACGTATATCCGTGTGGGGCTAATATAAAGACTAACTAAAAGTAGAAAACATCCTGATCATTGTGGCAGAACGTGGTTAAGGATTCTATATACCCTACGTTGTGTGGCAGGATCCCCTGTCTTCCGCCACCACATAGAAATCTGTAGCAGTCAGTCTAAGACTTCCCCTTACTAGGGCCGGGGATATATATATATTCTTTTGAACGCCGTGGCTACCTCCATGACACTGGGTGCTATCTAATTTAATCAGACACTTGAATCTCCTTGGCCATACCACATAGTTCTTTTCTTTAGATTCTAGAACTCTGCACTAAGAGGTGTAGATATTTTAGAGGGCCATGACCATATTTATATTTTTCGATCAAGTCCAAAAGGGATTAGTTTCTGCTAAATATTTTTGTTAAATAATTTTTACAAAACTTTTTCCCGCACTATTTACTCTAGGTTGTTCCTCCATATCCACTCCCCCGTATACTTTACTTATTCGAGACTACTCTGCCCACTCCATTCTAAGATGGCCGCCCGAATAATAGAGTCAGGTAGATCCTCTACCGCCGAATGGATGAACGCACCATTTCTATGGAAACACATAAACTTGAGCCCGTGAGCTGCGCGCCGTCTCCACAGAGGTGCAGTACCAGCCTTCAGATGCCCGATCTTCGGTGTACCGCGTAGATGCCTTGTGTCTACCGCAGAGGTAGGTTTAGACTTGTAGAATTACGAACGATACCCATGCAATGTTTGTATACATATGCAATGCCTTTAGGCTCCAATAGATGCAGGTTCTCGTCTACATTTTACACAGCTTCAGACTCATGGAGCCTTCGCCGCTAGATGAATAACGTCAGCATTTTTTGCACCATACACCATGAATTGTGTAGATCCGTCTTGTGTATAAGACAGTAAGCTGATGCCCCGCGATACACTAATGGGCACTTGGGTGTGTTCTCTGGAAATAGCTGCATGTTCTCTTCTATAAGCTTATAGCTTTATTCTGACGATATCTAGTAGTTGATGAGTCACAGATTGGGTTCCTTCATGGCTTGCAGACACCAGAGGTGACTTCTACTCGGGCGATTTCACTTCATCTCTCATCTAACCTCGCTTGCACCCGGCATTGGGTCCTGTTTAGGCACCAACAGGCTATACTCTAGGCTGCTCTGAATGATAACCATCTTTCGACTGATGGTACTCTGACTCTGATTACTTTCTAGTTCCACTGACCTTGTCCCTTATTTTCTATGAATCTACACCTTAAGGACACCACCTAGTGACCTTTCTTTCCACTGTTTTCCCTTTTTTGTCCAGTGGCGACCAATTCCAGCCATGGTAAAAGAACAGACCGGTTCCCGATCTATAGTACCAACCATCTACTTTGGAGTCTAGCGACTACTTGAATACTATTCCACACTTCCTAAGTCCACTCTCTAACATAGGACTTACAGGTGAGCTACCGGCGAGCCAATTTATATGTTGTTATATAACCTACCACATCTTAGTCTCTATAGATGTAACTACTGAACGTTTTGAGCCTGGTTTTTCAGCTCATTTGGAAAAACACTCAGTTAGGGTTTTTCATGTATTAATTTCAGGTGGAGAGCTATTTTGAAGCCTCACTCAACTGGAGTATCCCAGGTTGTGAGCCCCCACGAAGACCACGAAAGGTAATTCTACCCCTATTTGTGGGCTTCTTATTCACCGTCTAGGTAATTAGACAAACTTAACTAGCTAAAGATATAGGGCCTCATTACAAATCAGGCGGTCCGGAAATAACGGTGGCGGTAAAACCGCCGCCACCGTTGTTTCCGGACCGCCTGATCACAACTCCTGCAGGCAGGAGGTGATGTTCCCGCCAGGTCTGACCTGGCGGGTTTAACACCGCCTGCCTGCAGGTGGACGAGGAAACACCGGCAGCATTACGAGATGCTGCCAGTGTTTCCATGATCCCCATTACGATCGAGTCGCATAGGACTCAATGGGAATGGGGATTAACTCCATTCCGCCTCCGTGATTCCCGGAAAACTGGGGTTGTAATGCCCCGGTAATTCCGGGAATCATGGAGGCGGAATGGTAATACGAGTCCGGCGGTAACCAGGTGGTTTTACCGCCTTGGTTACTGCCGGACTCATAATGAGGCCCATAGCCCCTTATTTGTCTCCTTTTCTTTTCAGGTTTCAAGGGCAGACTACACTTCTCCTCTAACGAATCAACTGACTTTTTAAATTTGTTTTGGGATTGTCGTGATTTTGACTATTCTCCTGATGAATGTTCTCTGAATAACTGCCTAAGAACAGAAACATGTTGAGACATGATTGACACAGGGAATGAACAACTTATGTTATCTAGTACTGAGTAGAAACTGACATAGTACCAGCGAGATGTTGAATGTATCCCTAATTTTTTGTTACTTAACCATTTGATTGTGAAGGACGAAATCCTATGTTTTTATTATGTAAGGATCCAGTGAGATTCCCTTGTGCTGATTTAACTTGTGTATTAAGAGTGATATTTATTATGTGTTTTACTATTTCTCAATTTCTATGAAATTAAAATTATAATTTATATATGGGTTTCTTCAGAACCTAGTTAGTTGCGCAACCTGTTTTTCTAAGCTTTGTCTTATTTATAATTTGATGTATTACCCCTCCCGGGCATAGACAGAGTAGACACTTTCCTCCACCCAGTTTGGTGGATGAGTGACTACCGGGATTCCTCCCCTATCTTACATAAGTTAAAATGCTACATATAGAATCACCTCTTCTTAAATAATTTTGAAGGAAATGCAGATACTTACTTTTTTTAAAAACAATTCAGTGTGAAAAGCTTTATCAGCTGAACATAACATTATGGGGGTAATTCATAGAATTCAGCGCACAAGTGGTGCACGTGGCTGGCGCACAGTGTGCGCGTGCGGCAGTCTGCGCCAGCCGCGTGCGCCAAAACCCATTTCGGCGTACAGCTTATTCATGGATTTTAACATCCCTAAGCAGCTGTGGTGCTGAGTGGTGCAGCGACCCTGCAGCAGCGCCAGTTATGCCCCCAACCTCGTCCCGTGCACCATGAACAGCGCACAAATCCAGTACATGGGGCACAGGCCAGTGTACCAGCATACAGCCCCCCAACCACGAAAACGCATGTAAATCTCCCCGCCCACCCCTCAGAATACACGTACCCTGTTCGCGCTCGGCCAATCGCGTGTAAAACTCCCCGCAAACCCCTTGAAATACATGTACCCCGCTCATTCGCTGGAAGTTTCACACGCGGTAGGCCCTGTGGGAGTGGGGTACGTGTATTTCTGGGTTTCGCGGGGACTTTCACATGCGGTAGGCCATGTGCGAGCGGGGCACGTGTAATTCTGGGGTTCGCAGGGACTTTCACACACGGTAGGCCCTGTGCGAGCGGGGCACGTGTAATTCTCGGGTTCGCGGGGAGTTTCACACGTGGTAGGCCCTGTGCGAGTGGGGTACGTGTATTACTGGGGTTCGCGGGAAGTTTCACATGCGATTGGCCCTGTGCGAGTGGGGTAAACATATTATTGGGGTTTGCGGAAGTTTCACACGCGATAGGCCCTGTGCGAGTGTGGTACGTGTATAACTGGGGTTCGTGGGAAATTTCACACGCGATAGGCCCTGTGCGAGTGTGGTACGTGTATAACTGGGGTTTGCGGGAAGTTTCACACGCGATAAGCCCTGTGCGAGTGGGGTACGCTTATTACTGGGGTTCGTGGGAAGTTTCACACGCCATAGGCCCTGTGCGAGTGGGGTACGTGCATAACTGGGGTTCACGTGAATTTTCACACGCGATAGGCCCTGTGCGAGTGGGGTACGTGTATTACTGGGGTTTGCGGGAAGTTTCACATGCGATAGGCCCTGTGCAAGTGGGGTACGCGTATTACTGGGGATCGCGGGAAGTTTTGCATGCGATAGGCCCTGTGCGAGTGGGGTACGCGTATTACTGGTGTTCGCAGGAAGTTTCACACACGATAGGCCCTGTGCGAGTGGGGTACGTGCATAACCGGGGTTCGCGGGAAGTTTCACATGAGATTGGCCCTGTGCGAGTGGGGTACGTGTATAACTTGGGTTTGTGGGAAGTTTCACACGCGATAGGCCCTGTGGGAGTGGGGTACGCGTATTACCTGGGTTCGCGGGAAGTTTAACACGCGATAGGCCCTGTGCGAGTGGGGTAGGCGTATTACTGGGGATCACAGGAAGTTTCACACGCAGTAGGCCCTGTGGGAGTGGGGTACGTGCATTTCTGGGGATCATGGGGAGTTTCACACGCGGTTGGACCTGTGCGAGCGGAGTACGTGTATTTCTGGGGTTCGCGGGGACTTTCACATGCGGTAGGCCATGTGCGAGCGGGGCACGTGTAATTCTGGGGTTTGCGGGGACTTTCACACACGGTAGGCCCTGTGCGAGCGGGGCACGTGTAATTCTGGGGTTCGCGGGGAGTTTCACACGTGGTAGGCCCTGTGCGAGTGGGGTATGTGTATTACTGGGGTTCGCAGGAAGTTTCACACGCAATTGGCCCTGTGCGAGTGGGGTACACATATTACTGGGGTTTGCGGGAAGTTTCACACGCGATAGGCCCTGTGCGAGTGGGGTACGTATATAACTGGGGTTCGCGGGAAGTTTCACACGCGATAGGCCCTGTGCGAGTGTAGTACGTGCATAACTGGGGTTCACGGGAATGTTCACACGCGATAGGCCCTGTGCGAGTGGGGTACGTGTATTACTGGGGTTTGCGGGAAGTTTCACACGCGATAGGCCCTGTGCGAGTGGGGTAGGCATATTACTTGGGTTCGCGGGAAGTTTCACATGCGATATGCCATGTGCAAGTGGCGTACGCGTATTACCTGGGTTCACGGGAAGTTTCACATGTGATAGGCCCTGTGCGAGTGGGGTACGTGTATAACTGGGGTTCGTGGGAAGTTTCACACGCGATAGGCCCTGCGCGAGTGGGGTAGGCGTATTACTGGGGATTGCGGGAAGTTTCACACGCGATAGGCCCTGTGCGAGTGGGTACGTGTATAACTGGGGTTCGTGGGAAGTTTCACATGCGATAGGCCCTGTGCGAGTGGGGTACATGTATTACTGGGGTTCGCAGGAAGTTTCACACGCGATTGGCCCTGTGCGAGTGGGGTACATGTATAACTTGGGTTTGTGGGAAGTTTCACACGCGATAGGCCTTGTGCGAGTGGAGTACGCGTATTACCTGGGTTCGCGGGAAGTTTCACATGTGATAGGCCCTGTGCGAGTGGGGTACGTGTATAACTGGGGTTCGCGGGAAGTTTCACACGCGATAGGCCCTGTGCGAGTGGGGTACGTGTATTACTGGGGATCACGGGAAGTTTCACACGCGATAGCCCCTGTGCGAGTGGGGTACGTGTATAACTGGGGTTCTCGGGAAGTTTCACATGCGATAGGCCCTGTGCGAGTGGGGTACGTGTATTACTGGGGTTCGCGGGAAGTTTCACACGCGATAGGCCCTGTGCGAGTGGGGTACGTGCATAACTGGGGTTTGCGGGAATTTTCACACGCGATAGGCCCTGTGCGAGTGGGGTACGTGTATTACTGGGGTTCGCAGGAAGTTTCACACGCGATTGGCCCTGTGCGAGTGGGGTACGTGTATAACTGGGGTTTGCGGGAAGTTTCACACACGATTGGTCCTGTGCGAGTGGGGTACGTGTATAACTGGGGTTCGCAGGAAGTTTCACACGCGATTGGCCCTGTGCGAGTGGGGTACGTGTATTACTGGGGTTCACAGGAAGTTTCACACACGGTAGGCCCTGTGCGAGCGGGGCACGTGTAATTCTGGGGTTCGCGGGGAGTTTCACACGTGGTAGGCCCTGTGCGAGTGGGGTATGTGTATTACTGGGGTTCGCAGGAAGTTTCACACGCAATTGGCCCTGTGCGAGTGGGGTACACATATTACTGGGGTTTGCGGGAAGTTTCACACGCGATAGGCCCTGTGCGAGTGGGGTACATGTATAACTGGGGTTCGCGGGAAGTTTCACACGCGATAGGCCCTGTGCGAGTGGGGTACGTGCATAACTGGGGTTCACGGGAATTTTCACTTCACACGCGATAGGCCCTGTGCGAGTGGGGTACGTGTATTAATAGGGTTTGCGGGAAGTTTCACATGCGATAGGCCCTGTGCGAGTGGGGTAGGCGTATTACCTGGGTTCGCGGGAAGTTTCACATGCGATAGGCCCTGTGTGAGTGGGGTACGTGTATAACTGGAGTTTGCGGGAAGTTTCACACGCAATAGGCCCTGTGCAAGTGGGGTACGCGTATTACCTGGGTTCACGGGAAGTTTCACATGTGATAGGCCCTGTGCGAGTGGGGTACGTGTATAACTGGGGTTCGCGGGAAGTTGCACACACGATAGGCCCTGCGCGAGTGGAGTAGGCGTATTACTGGGGATCACGGGAAGTTTCACATGCAATAGGCCCTGTGCGAGTGGGTACGTGTATAACTGGGGTTCGTGGGAAGTTTCACATGCGATAGGCCCTGTGCGAGTGGGGTACATGTATTACTGGGGTTCGCAGGAAGTTTCACACGCGATTGGCCCTGTGCGAGTGGGGTACGTGTATAACTTGGGTTTGTGGGAAGTTTCACACGCGATAGGCCCTGTGCGAGTGTGGTACGCGTTTTACCTGGGTTCGCGGGAAGTTTCACATGTGATAGGCCCTGTGCGAGTGGGGTACGTGTATAACTAGGGTTCGCGGGAAGTTTCACACGCGATAGGCCCTGTGCGAGTGGGGTACGTGTATTACTGGGGATCACGGGAAGTTTCACACGCGATAGCCCCTGTGCGAGTGGGGTACGTGTATAACTGGGGTTCTCGGGAAGTTTCACATGCGATAGGCCCTGTGCGAGTGGGGTACGCGTATTACTGGGGTTTGCGGGAAGTTTCACACGCGATAGGCCCTGTGCGAGTGGGGTACGTGCATAACTGGGGTTTGCGGGAATTTTCACACGCGATAGGCCCTGTGCGAGTGGGGTACGTGTATTACTGGGGTTCGCAGGAAGTTTCACACGCGATTGGCCCTGTGCGAGTGGGGTACGTGTATAACGGGTTTGCAGGAAGTTTCACACACGATTGGTCCTGTGCGAGTGGGGTACGTGTATAACTGGGGTTCGCAGGAAGTTTCACACGCGATTGGCCCTGTGCGAGTGGGGTACGTGTATTACTGGGGTTCGCAGGAAGTTTCACACGCGATTGGCCCTGTGCCAGTGGGGTACGTTTATAACTGGGGTTTGCGGGAAGTTTCACACGCGATAGGCCCTGTGCGAGTGGGGTACATGTGTTACTGGGGTTCGCAGGAAGTTTCACATGCGATTTTGCTGTCAGAGCGGGGTACGTGTATTTCGGGGGTGCGCGGGGAGTCCTACACATGAATTGGTAGTGTGGGTCCTCCCAGGTGTGCCCTCTACCCCCTCCACGGCCCCTGCAGGCATCCCACACCAGAGGGGACTACCCTGCACCCCTGGTCATGTCCTGCAGGCAGCCCATCCACCGTGGGCATGCCACCCAGCCAAGCCACATGTCACCTTGCACTAGTGATCACAAACTCATGTCCCCCCCACCGCCACCCACCCACCATTGATGGGCACCTGCCAGCAGGCCCCCACTCATGTCCCCCAGCACCCCCACCCCCCAGCAGTGAGGGGCACCTGCCAGCAGGCCCCCACTCATGTCCCACTCTTGTCCCCCAGCTCCACCACCCCCCAGCAGTGAGGGACACCTGCCAGCAGGCCTCCACTCATGTCCCCCAGCACCCCCACCCCCCAGCAGTGAGGAACACCTGCCAGCAGGCCCCCACTCATGTCCCCCAGCACCCCCACACCCCAGCAGTGAGGGGCACCTGCCAGCAGGCCCCCACTCATGTCCCCCAGCACCCCCACTCCCCTGCAGTGAGGGGTACCTGCCAGCAGGCACCCACTCATGTCCCCCAGGACCCCCACCCCCCAGCAGTGAGGGGCACCTGTCAGCAGGCCCCAACTCATGTCCCCCCCTACATGAAGTAAAGATACACAATCATGGCCCACTTATACACCAAAATACCACAGCACGCCACCCCATTCTTGAGACGCAATGATTTCCCAATCCACCCCACACTGACATGCCTATCTCAAGACACAAACCAAAAGTCAACTATGTACATCAACACATGTCCGTCACACACTCACACTGGTTGTCATTGATTGTGTAAACCCACATTTCCACATGCATTAACCCAATGAGCGATTCCCACACATGGAACTAAAATATGAAAATGAATTATGTACAAAAATAAAGCAATGAAATGAAAGCAGAACAAAATAGCAAACATGAAATGAAAACCATGTGCAAAAGATGAGTACATGAAAAGTATAACCAATTCAAAGTAATCCTAAAGAAAAATAGTCAAAACTCTCCCTCCACCAACGCAAATCCAAAGGAAACGTAAAAAGAGAAATCCATTGATCCATGGTGAAATTAAAAGAAAAAGTCCAAAATAATCCATTGTCCAACTATGTACAATCCCTTGTCCAAAAGAAAAATCCATTAATCCATGTTCAAAATCAAATAAAAAGTTAAAATAAATCCATTGTCCAACTATGCACAATCCATTGTCAAGGGTCCATGAGCCCAACAAAAGAAATGAAACCTACCTAAGAAACTACCTAGTAAAAAAACTATATACAAATGTGTGTGGCATAGTCCATTCACCACAAATCAGAGGAAAAGGAAAAGGAAACCTAACTCTAAAAACTATTTACAATGGCAGCGGGCTAGACCAACGGGTCACTTTTGGATGTCCCCGGCCAGGGCATCATCGAACTCCCGCTCAATGTCCTGGAGGCGGTCCTCTTCCATGGCCCCGAGGGTTCGCAGGGACGATGACATGTTCACCTCCAACTCCCTGCGAATTTCCTTGAGGCACTCGGCCCGCCTCAGGGCCCTCTCTTCGCCATAACCATTGTGAGCTGTGCCTCTTCTGCCTGCTGCCACTCCGCATCTATGGCGTGGCCCAACCGCTGCCACACGGAAGACACTTGAAATCCTGGGTCCTCCTGCCCTATGGCCGATGCCTGCCCCTCCGATGTTGAAGGCCCCGAGCCATCATTGCTCCCACCATGTTGCTGCTGCTGTGCCTGTGCCTGCACCCTGGCTCTTGCTGCCTGCATGTCCTCCTCTGGCTGGGGTGCAGTTGTCGTGGTGGCTAACCCTGCTGGACGTCCAACTCCCGACTGTGGCAGGGATGTGTCCTCCACCAGCCTGGCCGCTGGGTCAGAGGCAGCTCCAGAGGGTACCCAGGTGATACATGGGTGGGAAGATGGCATGGAGGACGACTGGCGCGTAGGGGGTTCAGGTGAGGAGGGGGTCGCAACAAGGTCCAGCACACGGAGGAATCCAGCACCGGTGACCCGTCCCAGTAGGTCAACGTGGTCAAAGAGGTATGCGAGACGATGTGCAGTCTCTCCACGAAAAGACTGCAGGTCACCTCGCATGCCCCGTTGATGCAACGCTATCCCAGCCAGGATAGGCTCAACATGGTCCCGGATAGCCACGTCCGCAGGGAGAAGAAGGCCAGTTGTTGTGCGCTCATCCACTCCCTGAAAACGGGTCTGGACGTAGGCATCCCTGCTGGTGCCAGATGATGCAGTGACAGGATCAGGGACAGGATTACACACAGGCACCTCCGCGGCTGCCTGTGCTGCTGTCATGATGCCTACCCCCGGGCATCCGGACCAAGCCCATCAGCGCCGGGAACAGGCATCCAGATATTTATTAAAACCCCAGCAGACAGGGGCTGTCTGGGTTCAGTCCTGGCGCCTTAGGCACCAGTTTCATAATAGAATCAGTCCTGGCGCCATAGGCACCAGGCTCATAGACATTACTTACCTCATGCAGACCATTCTGCAACTGAATCCAAGCCAACGTGAGGCTTGGATGGGACTATTTTGTTACAGGGACTATTTTTTACTCGGTGTGGTTCTGGGGAACTTCTTACATGGAACTACTTTGGAGGCTATTTAAACCACGCCCAATCAGCAACACACGCTTCGCGTTATTCTGCATCCAGCAGCGTAACACTCACCATGCCTGCAGTCAGCATCCAGTCTTTAGCCACGCGCGTCTCGAATCCAGAGCTCCTAGCAACGAGGAAAGAAGAAGGAAAGGTTGGAACACCGACATTATTTCAATCCTTACCTGTTTCCGGATCCATCACGTCTTCGAACTTGAAAAGGACTTTATTTCTGCACGCGTCGCATCGCTAGCTGCAGCGCCGCGCCATACTCACCAGTCCTCACAGCATTTTTCCATCCTGCGCTGCCTCCATCATTTTCTTCGCCGAACTCCAGCACCTGGGGGGGGAAACATAAGAAACAACAAGGTGAGCCAAGAGAGCCGACAAATACAATCTCTTACCACCATAGGCTTACCTGATTTACCACCGGAGGCCTTACCATTTAATACGCCTCATCTTCAACGCCGCATCTATAAAGGGAGAAAACAACAAGTTAAACTCATGCAACTTTTACCGGACAGTGTTGGGTAATACAGACTCTTACCTGAACGCCATCAGCTGCCACCAGGCAATATTCTTTTGAACCAGCTGCACTTCAACAAGGGAATGGAATAAGAGTGAACATCGGACATATTGAACTCTTTGAACTCTGTAAAGCCCGGAGTCAATATTCCTCCGGAACTCCTCCAGCACCTTCAAACCAGTGAAGTAACTGGTATCTATGCGCCCCTGCATGCCATGCAGGATGGAGAGCTCATCATTTAAAAACATAAGGTGAGGTTACTAACAGGGGATATCGGAGGTGACAAGAGGGGAGAACAAGAACAGTGGGAGGGGGCCATCGCTGAAATCCACGGGTGGCTAAATCCCTTTCTCCACTTGCAGGAGAATATTTCTACGGATCAAGCAGACGAGGTTAGGCGGGCCAGTCGAGACAGTCATCTCGGCACTACGCATCACGTTGGTGGAGACCACAGCTGTCTGGGTCCGATCGACGCCCCTGTGGGAACCGAAAGCGAAGCCTGTCTACAAATCCCCCCCCGGGCGTAATGGAAACCTCAGAAACCGACCAACTAGCCCTATTGTTAGGGGAACTTAGGGCAGAAGTGCACTCCACGCACCAAGAAACTAATGCCCTCAGGAGAGAACTGATTGTGTCAAAGGAGCGCACTGATGATCTTGCTAGACAATTGCTGCAAAACCAAGCTGGGCAAACACCATTATCTGGATTTGGGGGGAATTCAACTCCTGTTTCATCGAGCAATCCTGTGCAAGTGGTTCTACCAGGGAGTATTCCTTTAGCTCCACCCAAACGTTTTGCTGGGGACCCGAAAAAATTTGCTGTGTTTATGAACCAATGCCGCTTGCACTTTTTATGCAGACCTGGAGCTTTTTCAAACGACCAAGCCAAAGTAGCCTTTGTACTATCATACCTTAGTGGCAGCGCAGCGGATTGGTCAATTCCACTAGTCAACCAGGATGACCCTCTTCTTCGGGATTTTCAGGGTTTTCAATTGAGCATGGAAAGACTCTTTGCCAGACATTCACGGGGACAGGCCCTGGATAATGAACTTTTATCCTTACGACAAGGTAACCAGGATCTACTAACCTATATCGCAACCTTCAATAGGTTGGTGGTGGAAACCGGATGGCCAGAGGAAAAACGAATTACATTATTTCATCATGGACTTCTGGGTGAACTCAAAGATGTTTTGGCCCAAGTTGTGAAACCACCTCAGGATTGCGCAGAATATATCGACTTAGTGGTCAAGTTAGACCAACGACTACAGAATAGAAAGGCTGATCAAGCTAAGTTCGAGAATCCGGTATTGGTTAAACCTAATGTTACCCCCAAAGGAACAGAGGCATCAGAACAGATGCAGATCGGGGGGGTTAAGGGACCCTTAACTCAAACGGAAAGAGAAAGGAGACGGCAGATGCAATTGTGTCTGTACTGTGGGGCCTCAGGACATTTTCTACGGGATTGCCCTATAAAACCATCCAAGAAAGTAGTCGGAGTTGCTGATAATAATCACACAGAGCCTGATTCGGGAAAAAACCACGCACGACAAGCATAGCGGTCCGCTTGCCGAGCTTGAAGAAGGATACTCAGACCTCACACCTCATCATACCAATGGTCCTTATTGATCCAAGGCAGCCATCACGTATGCACGCAGTAAGGGCATACATTGATAGCGGGGCCGTAAGAATCTATATGGACCACGAATTGGCTTGTAGGATGAATCTACCTCTCTGCAAAAAGACCACTTTGGATGTCATCACCACAGTCGATGGAACTGAAATTGCCTCTGGGCCTGTAACTCATTCCACCACAGAGATGACACTGTTGGGTCAGGATGGGCATCGAGAGACTATTGTGTTTGATTTAATCAAAGCCCTGCAGTTCTAAATAATACTGGGGATACCTTGGCTGGAAACACATAATCCTTGTATTGTCTGGCGAGAGAAGAGAATTACCTTCCCGGATTGTGCACACACCTGTTACCTGGAAAAAACCTTGAACAAAGGCCTGGCCACAGTCGCTTCTCCAGTCGTGCAGTTACCTCAGGAATATCAAGAATTCTAGGGTGTTTTCCAAAAAGAACAGGCAAACACCTTACCACCTCACAGATCATACGATTGTCAAATCGACCTCATGCCCGGTGCACAACCTCCATGTAGTAGGACCTACGCCCTTACCGAACCCGAAAACCTTCATCTACTACAATACTTGGACCAATACCTTGCTAATGGCTTCATTCGTCCATCCAAGTCCCCTGCATCCTCAGCTTTGTTCTTCGTGCCTAAAAAGGAAGGTGACCTCAGAACGTGCATAGACTACCGCGCATTAAATCAGATCACGGTTAAGGACCAATACCCATTGCCTCTGATCCCCGAATTACTAGACCAAGTAAAGGATGCTTGCATCTACACTAAATTAGATCTCCGAGGGGCATATCATCTGGTACGTGTAAAGAAAGGCGATGAATGCAAGACTGCCTTTCGCACCAAGTATGGGTTATTCGAATACCAGGTGATGCCCTTCGGGTTGTGCAATTCACCAGCAGCCTTCCAGTATTTTATGAACAATGTCCTTCGTGAACTCATTGACGTCTGTGTTGTCGTATACATAGACGATATTCTAGTGTACTCCTCCTCAGAATCAGACCATGTGAAGCCCGTTCGTGCAGTCCTTGAGAAACTACGCCAGCACAAGTTATACGCAAAATTGGAGAAATGTGTTTTTCATTTTACAGAAGTTGAATTACTTGGATTTATCCTGACTCCAAAAGGAGTTAGAATGGACTCTCGATAGGTGGACACAATCCTCAAGTGGCCATCACCCACTTCAGGCAAAGGGGTACAAAGCATGCTTGGATTTGCTAATTTCTATCGCAGATTTATTCCTGAGTTCTCACATATTGTACACCCCATCACAGCACTTTTGCGAAAAAACAAACGTTTTTTGTGGACTGAAGAGGCTGAAAGAGCCTTCCAAGAGCTAAAATCTAAATTCACGTCTGCACCTGTTTTAAAACATCCACGCCCTGAGCTTCCATACATAGTTGAAACCCGATGCATCCAGTTTAGCCATGGGAGCAGTCCTGTCCCAGAAGGATCCTGAAACTGGTCAACTTCATCCAGTAGCTTTCTGGTCAAGAAAGTTCTCAGCACCCGAGTTAAACTATGCGGTTACTGATAAGGAGTTATTAGCCATCAAGTCCGCCTTCAAGACTTGGCGGCATTATCTTCTCGGTGCTAGGCATACCATCACTGTAATCACCGATCACAGGAATCCGCAGTATTTGAAAACAGCCAAGGCCCAATCATTGTGTCAAATTCGATGGCCATCATTCTTTGCCGAATTCGATTTTGTGATCGCTTATCGACCAGGTTGTAAAAACGGCAAGGCAGATGCCTTATCCCGAATAGGGATGGGAGAAGCATATTCGAACCCGGAACCGGTGCCTATAATTTCAGAACTAAGAATTCTTGGAATAACTACTCTACAGACTTTAGAAGATATTAATTTCAAAATCCAACAACTTTTCGATCCTGCAGCCTTGCAGGACTGGGTAAAGAAAGGCAAAGATTATTCAGTCAGCAATGACCTACCCTACTATCAAGGGCGTCTATTTCTACCACACAAGGAACTACAAGAACTAGTTATCTCCAATTATCATGATGCTCTGATGGAAGGACATCCAGGTATCGCAAAAACTGAAGCTAAAATTAAAAGACAATTCTGGTGGCCCACCTGGCGAAAAGACATAGGGGGTCATTACGACCCAGGCGGTAAGTACGCCAACTTTACCACCATGGTGTAAACTACGTTTACACCATGGTGGATGGCGGATTTACCGCCCCATTCCAAGGTGAGTGGGGCGGTAAATCCCCATTTCCCATTTTACCCTTCCCCATTCCCATTTTTGCCCCATAGGGCATAATGGGAGTGGGGAAGGCGCTAATTACGCCACCGTAAATTACGGTGGCGTAATTAGCACCCTGGTCCCTTAGTGCCATGGATTTTAACGCCTGCAAAAAGCAGCCGTTAAAATCGGAATCAGGCGTTAATGGTTAACGACGGCGTTAACCCTTAACGCCTGAGTTGTAATGAGGCCCATAAAGTCATTAGTGCTATCTTGTGGTATCTACGCCCAAAACAAAAGTCAAAAGGAAAAAACAGATGGTCTTTTACAACTTTTGGATATTCCTCCTACACCATGGCATACTTTGTCTTTAGACTTTATTACTGATCTACCTCCATGTAATGGATTTAACACCATTCTAGTTATTGTGGATCATTTTTCCAAGATGGCCCACTTTATTCCTTTAAAGGGATTACCTTCCGCGTCAATTTTGGCCAAGGAATTTCTCGAAAACATTGTTCGAATACATGGATTTCCTTCTGTATTGGTCTCTGACCGAGGTAGCCAATTCATTTCGCAATTTCGGAAAAGATGTTGTCAATTAGTGCAAATCGACGTGAGGTTATCAACCAGTCACCACCCCTAGACCGATGGTCAGGCGGAGAGGACCAACCAGACGATTGAACAGTACCTACGTTGCATGCTACTCCAAACCAAAAGCAATTGGAAGGATATTTTATGGATTTCTGAATAGGCATACAATAACTCTGTACATTCTGGAACCAGACAAAGCCCCTTTTATACCATATATGGACATCATCCTCGAACATCAGAACTCGATTCACTCAACACTTAGAAATGCCCGCAGTGAATCATCTGCACTCTACTATTACACAAGCCTTTAAGGAAGCAACAGAACATTTGAAACAAGCGAAAGAGAAATACAAGAAAAATGCTGATCAACTTAGAAGTGATGCCCCACAATACCAGATTGGAGATCAAGTTTGGCTGGCTACAAAACACAAACCTCTAAAAGGAACTCAAACTTTTAATCCTAGATATTTGGGACCTTACACTATAAAAGCCATTATCAATCCGGTGGCCGTCAAATTGGAATTACGCTCTAATATGCGGATCCATCCTGTCTTTCATGTTTCACTCCTGAAACCAGCTCAACCTGGGACAAGACTAGCCAAACCACCCAACCCCATCCTAATAGACGGGGAACCCGAATTCAAAGTTAAAAATATCCTGGACTCTAAAATGGTTAAATCAAGACTTTTTTATTTAATCGACTGGAAGGGTTACGGACCACAGAAAAGGTCATGGGAGCCTAATGACCACGTTCATGCACCTCGGTTGGTAAAAGAATTCCATCGGAACTTCCCAGACAAACCAGGACTGAGGGGAAACAGGAGATATACAGGGAGAATTCATAGATATGGAACATCTCTTGGAAAAATTCAGTTCATGGCAGCGACCATATCACAAACTCACACTGAGTAGACACACTCAACACACAGCTCCTGATGCAGACTTGAACACTGATCAAAAGGAAGATCCCATTACTGGGAAATGCTATAAATATTTAGAAGACTCAATCAGTTTCCCTCTTACAGAATCAGATTATCAAGGAAAAGAGGACCTCAGAGTTTTGATGACATTTAAAAAAAAATATTCAGGACTCAAGGTGGACTATTGATGAGGAGACCCCAATCTCATATTCAACCATGCTCAAGACGCTACTACCGCCGGTCATAGGGGATTTCTAAAGACTATGAAAGTGCTCTGACAAGTTGCTTACTGGCCGCACATGGGCCAGGATCTCAATAAATATTGAAAAGGGTGTCTCGTATTTGCTCAGATCCAACCGAGTTCTCCCAGACAAGGAGCACTCCTGCAGAAGAGAGGAATGATGTTACCATGGTCTGATCTGCAAGTAGACTTTATTGGACCAGCAACTCATTCTTTCAGAGGAAACACATGCATGCTGATGGTGAAATGCCTCGTCACAAAGTGGGTTAAGTGCCTTCATGCCCCAAATTGTAAGACAGAGACAGCCAGCACTTTGATGATCAACTACATCTTTTAAAGATTCAGTCTTCGCCACCAGATTGAGTCCAACAGAAGTAGTTCTTTTATCAGTGAGTTGATGATTAAGATGTGGGAAATTTTAGGATTGAAAAGAAAACTCCACATCACCTATCACCCAGCATTAAGATGGGGTGTGGAGGGATACAACAAAACAATTGTGAGACTACTGAAGATGTTTGTGGTTGATTCAACACCTGCTATAACAAACTCAGGAGCTGACATTGATGACTACCTCAACCACTCATTAATATATTGAGAATTTGAGAAGACACATGTGAAGGGTCAGTAATGCGAGGCGGACAACTGTTTGTGTTTTTCTCAGAGTTAAACATTTTATTGACAATAAAAAGTGCAAATACATTCTCCCTAAACCTACTCTATCAGGGAGTGTCTACCTAGTCTACAAACTAAGGGGATTACGCCTAGCATAAACAAAACTGGCCCTCACACTAAAAACCAAAAAACATTCACAGTAAATCATAAACAACATAAATGAGTGAACAACCAATAACCATTCATTTGGATGACCTTCATCTGTCCTAGGTAAATCCCTTCCCCAAGATTATTCAAAGTCAATATCCCCAAATGTTCAAGTCTTGAACCAGTTCTTGTAAGTTCCAAATGAAACAAGGTTCACCAAACAAAAATCACAGGTAACAGTTCTTCAGCTTTCTGTTGAAAAGTTCCCCTTCCAATTCCTCTGCAGCGCCTTTGGTACAATTATCAAGATGCTTCTTCTAAGGGTTTTGCTTTCCTCTTGACAACCATAATACTGTTACTGTGGAGACAGAGTCCTTGACTCCACAGTATGCTTCTACTTCAACCAACTTCAATAGGCATTTTAAAGACAACACACTTCGAGTTGCACAGGTAGGCAAGGCACTCTTCTTTCCTAAGTGCCAAGTAAATGGTAGCCTCTTTGCCTCTTCTGCCTGTCTTACTACCACCAGTATAACCTGCCTCTGCTTCCAAACTTCCTTTTTCTCAACTGCAACAGTCTCAGCATCAGAGATTATTAATGTAATCTTCTTACAAGCACTCAGCTCCCTTCCCCAGCTTCATTTACACCTTCTTGGTTCCAGTAGCTACCCTGAAGCTGTATCGCCATACTTCCATCTTGGGATAACAATGTCCCACTTGTATCAGAGTACACTGGACCTTGAACAACTTTATCAACCTCAGAATTCAGGTGGATAGATTTTAACCAGGCTGGTTTCACCCTAGAAAGGGTTTGCCTCTTGGCGTGGGTATTGCTTGTTCTTTTTGTCAGTTCAATTGCTTCTATATTTACAGAATACTTTTTCCAGATCATTCAGTCTTCAAAGGAGAAACATTTTTGGGTATGCGCAATTACTTTTTAAGGAAGATCTTTAACCTTAAAGAAGCGTAAATATTGGTGTTCCCACTTATTTACACAGAGATATTCTCTGACTCCTGTTGGGAACTACAATTTTTCACACTCAACCTCTCTTTGATGTAAAACATTCTTGTAACAATTTGTGAAAGTCAGTATTATGGTTCAGAATGATTAGAAAAGCATTCTCCCCTTTAAATGGAGACACGCGACCACTCAGTAATATTACACAGTTTGACAATGGAAAAAGAAAAGCTTTTCTTTATACTCGAGCACCAGTTTTTCTACTAGAATTGCGCGTGATACTTTGCCATTGTCAGCAAGACTCATCATAAGAATGAACAGTTTCTACATGCAACCACTCTTACGCAAGTTAATTTAGAGTTAATTTAGAGCTGATAACAGTTACTGGCAAGGGTTTCAGAGTGAACCTGAAAACGGAGTTTCCAGATCCCGACTTCTGATTCTTCTTCTACCACTTTAGGCACACTTTGGACCCACAACCTCGGCAGCATGGGTGTCTCTGGTCCGGCCTTATCAACAGGGAGTCTCCTATGTCCCTCTGCTTGTTTCTGTACATGGGCCTTGGGTTGCGGCACGATCAGGGCTCTGCAATCACAGCCACTAGGTGCACCTATGAAGACCTTCAATCTCAGAACGTCTCTCTCAATGCAGCCGCAGCAAGGCATGGTTTGTGAACACAGGTCCCTCTCGGAACTTGCAGGTGAAATCTGCTTTCCTTGTGTCCCGGCGTCCCTTAAGTGATCACACTTCCTCATAGACTGCCAGTCTCATGCTCTTCTGCGTCTGATACTACTACCAGCCTGCCAGCTCCTTCTCCATCTCTTTTTCTATGTCATTCCTACTTCCCCATCCTGCTGCAGCCTTTTATACCTCTCAGGTGAGGAAATTGAGTTCACGTGCAGGACCTTACCATTAATTGCCTGACCCTGGCAAAGGCTGTTAGGCCTACTTGCCTATCCTTCCCTTCTACATGCCTCTTCAGTCCTCTTCTTCCTCTCAGTCCATAAGGATTCTGGGACATGTAGTCTACTTTAGTGAAACTACATTTTTCCACTTCAAGTGTTAAGGGTAGATTCCCTTAGTCTTTTTAAAAGAGGGACTGTAGACTTTAATGTCATTAGAGGATGAAGGTGTAAAGAAGGCAACATTTCCGCCATACCTTATAGTGTACCTTTTGTATTGAGGAGGGCATTTGTTTTTAGGGATAAACAAGATTTGTTCTTCTGGTATAATATGTTGTGCGGTTACTACCTTAGTATTTACTATCTCTTTTTTACCAGGAGGTTTAAAGCTATTAAAATGATAATAATCCATAACCTCTCCTGGAATAGTCGCAGTTGTATCTCTTTCAGAGGAACATTTCTGTATCTCACCCCAGGGAATCTCCTCGCCAACCCTGGACTCTGTCTCCACCGAGGTGATTCTCCCGCTTTACACCACCCCCAGGATTGGGATCAGGAAGCATCTGCCCTCCCCTGGCCGCCTGTGAGGAGACTTTAGCCAGGGTTATACTGAGGGATCCACAGTATTTTTTACACACATACAGCATGCATTTGCATATGCCCCAGGTAATCTAGAGAAGTCTGCTGAAGGGATAAGTAGGAATTATACCAACAAAACAGCAAAACAAGAGTATGTGGTAGGGTTTTCTGCTACACTTTTTCAAACAACCAAGCCAAGGAAAAGAGGTGTTTACCATCTTGGTGAGGTGATTTTGAAATCATTGATGAGATCTCTCGTTTTGCCTATTAGATCCACATCCCAAAATGAGATCTGTTTGAGGAGAAATTAGTCAGTATCAATCATTTGAAAAGCTGGCACCCTCTAAAGCTTTGAGAATGCAGAGGAAACATCTGATGTTAGGGTTGAAGAACATTCTGAAGAATGGAACTTGGACAACAGAAAAGGGAAAGGAATAAAACAGGAAATTAAACAGTAAGTAACAATATTAGAGTGCAAGGGAATGAATGGATGAAAACATTAGTATACAAAAATGAAAGATGATTCATAAAGCCATGATAGGATGTAAAATGTTTTGTAAATCTTTGTCTCTAACCCAGTTTTTCAACCCCTCTTTACAGTTGAATAATTTGGAAATGCTTTCCAGGATCTGAAGGATGGGGATGGATCCTTTAAAGGAAAAATCAGAAAAGGGAGAAGATCCAGAAGAGCCATACCCCCGTTATTACCCAGAAGGAAGAAGAGATGGTGGAAGAAAGAATCAATAAAAGTTTACCAGAAGAAAAATAAAACTTCCCTTATGCTCCCCCTTTGCTTGCCACAAAGAGAAAGAGCAAGTGGAAGGGATCTTAACAGTTACCAGACAGCAACCTTTTATTAAAGGGAAAATGGTCTAACCAGGGCTACAAATCACAGCATTTTATAGAAAAGTTAAACAAAATGTATTGGGGCCTGCATTGGGTCTGTTTTCCTTTGCAGGATTGAGAATCAGCTTTGTATAAACAAACATAGGGAGACGTGAAATATAAGTCTTTGGCAAGAGTTTGAATGCAAAAAGATGTAATGTTGCCCTGTGAAAAGTGACAATTGCAGAGTGAAAGTGCAGAAAGCATATAACTTTAAATGCAATATTGGTGAAAAAAAGCCAGAAACATGGCCTGGACATCAAAATTACAATCCATCTCCGAACAGATACAGGAGGGGAAGGGCTTACTCTGAGGATATATTAACTTAGGGACCATGAAAACAGTTATACAACTTTGACACTGCCTTGATCAAAGTATTAAATAGTTTGTTTTTTTTTCTTAGAGGCCAGGGTTTCCATTGGGAAAAAAATGCCAAATGCCTTATAAATAAACAAAAATAGATTCTGATCAATTGTCTGCTCTCCTAATATTCAGATCTTTCCATCAGCCAGGTCCTTCAAGAGGATGCGATTTACACCTTTGGAGGCTTGGAGCCTGGCTCAAATAATATAAAGTGTGTGTAATCCTTCAAGAGGCAGAGAACGTTGTCAACAAATGGCCCTGGGCATCCCAATATCAAAGAGCCTAAGGACTAGGAGTTCCATGGCAACCACATTCTCAAGCTCTGAGCTTTAAAAGGGGCTACCACCATATGACTGTGACCAGCAGGGATTGGAATGCCACTTCATATTGTAATTTATCTCATTACATGTAAAGAAAAAATGGCATAATTTAAAATGCCAAATTATAAATAAGACAGAGCTTAGAAAAACAGGTTGCGCAACTAACTAGGTTCCAAAGAAACCCATATATAAATTATAATTTTAATTGCATACAAATTGAGAAATAGTAAAACATATAATAAATATCACTCTTCATACACGAGTTAAATCAGCACAAAGGGATCTCACTGAATCCTTACATAAAAAACATAGGATTTTGTCCTTCACAATCAAATGGTTAAGTAACAAAAAAGGAGGGATACAGTCAACATCTCGCTGGTACTGTATCAGTTTCTACTCAGTACTAGATAACATAAGTTGTTTGTTCCCTGTGTCAATCCAGGAGAAATGTCTCAGCATGTTTCTGTTCTTAGGCACTTATTCAGAGAACATTCATCAGGAAAATAGTTAAAATCACGACAATCCCAAAACAAATTTAAAAAGTCAGTTGATTCGTTAGAGGAGAAGTGTAGTCTGCACTTGCAACCTGAAAATTAAAAGAAAAGGAGACAAATAAGGGGCTATGGGCCTCATTACATGGAAGGCGGTAAGGGTTAACGGTCACCGGTAATGGTACCGGTGACCGTTAACCCTTACTGCCTGATTACGAGGTCCCTTTGCGGGTTGGTACTTTAACGCCTGGTTTTTAGCAGGCGTTAAAAACCAACCCGCAAAGGGACCAGGGTGCTAATTACGGTACCGCAATTTGCGGTACTGTAATTAGAACCTTCCCCATTCCCATTATGCCCTGTGGGGCAAAAATGGGAATGGGGAAGGGCAATGGGGGAAGGGGGAATTACCGCCCCGCCAACCTTGGAATAGGGCGGTAATTCCCCTTTCCTCCAAGGCGGTGCCGGTATTTTACCGGCATGGACCAAGGTGATAATAGCACCTTGGTCCACCGCCTACCGTGTAATGAGGCCCTATATTTTTAGCTAGTTAAGTTTGTCTAATTCTCTAGACAGTGAATAAGAAGACCACAAATAGGGGTAGAATTACCTTTTGTGGTGTTCGTGGGGGCTCACAACCTGGGATACTCCAGTTGAGGGAGGCTTCAAAATAGCTCTCCACCTGAAATTAATACATGAAAAAACCTGAGTGTTTTTCCAAATGAGCTGAAAGACCAGGCTCAAAACGTTCAGTAGTTACATCTATAGAGACTAAAATGTGCTAGGTTATATATCAACATATAAATCGGCTCGACGGTAGCTCACCTGTAAGTCCTATGTTAGAGAGTGGACTTAGGAAGTGTGGAATAGTACTCAAGTAGTCGCTAGACTCCAAAGTAGATGGTTGCTACTATAGATCAGGAACCAGTCCGTTCTTTTACCATGGCTGGAATCGGTCATCACTGGACAAAAAAGGGAAAACAGTGGAAAGAAAGATCGCTAGGTGGTGTCCTTAAGGTGTAGATCCATAGAAAATAAGGGACAAGGTCAGTGAAACTAGAAAGTAATCAGAGTCAGAGTACCATCAGTTGAAAGATGGTTATCACTCAGAGCAGCCTAGAGTATAACCCGTTGGTGCCTAAACAGGACCCGACGCCGGGTGCAAGCGAGGTTAGATGAGAGATGAAGTTGAATTGACCGAGTAGAAGTCACCTCTGGTGTCTGTGAGCCGTGAAGGAACCCAATCTGTGACTCATCAACTAATATCATCAGAATAAAGCTATAAGCTTATAGAAGAGAGCATGCAGCTATTTCCGGAGAACACACCCGAGTGCCCATTAGTGTATTGCGCGGCATCAGCTTAACAAATTATAAACTAGACTGATCTACACAATTCATGGTGTATGGTGCATCAAAAGCCGATGTTATACATCAAGCGGCGAAGGCTCCTCGAGTCTGAATCTGTGTAAAATGGAGACGAGAACCTGCCTGCATCTATTGGAGCCTAACAGCATTGCATATGTATACAAACATTGCAAGGGTATCGTTCGTAATTCTACAAGTCTAAACCTGCCTCTGCAGTAGGCACAAGGCATCTACACGGTACACCGAAGATTGGGCATCTGAAGACTGGTACTGCACCTCCATGGAGACGGCGCACAGCTCACGGGCTCAAGTTTATGTGTTTCCATAGAAACGGCGCATTCATCCATTCGGCGGTAGAGGATCTACTTGACTCTATTATTCGGGCGGCCATCTTAGAATGGAGTGGGCAGAGTAGTCTTGAATAATTAAAGTATACGGGGGAGTGGATATGGAGGAACAAGCTAGAGTAGATAGTGCGGGAAAGAGTTTTGTAAAAATTATTTAACAAAAATATTTAGCAGAAACTAATCCCTTTTGGACTTGATCGAAAAATATAAATATGGTCATGGCCCTCTAAAATATCTTCACCTCTTAGTGCAGAGTTCTAGAATCTAAAGAAAGGAACTATGTGGTATGGCCAAGAAGATTCAAGTGTCTGATTAAATTAGATAGCACACGGTGTCATGGAGGTAGCCACGGCGTTCAAAAGAATATATCCCCAGCCCTAGTAAGGGGAAGTCCTAGACTGACTCCCACAGATCTCTATGTGCTGGCGGAAGACAGGGGACCCTACCACACAACGTAGGGGATATAGAAACCTTAGCCACGTTCTGCCACAATGATCAGGATGTTTTCTACTTTTAGTTAGTCTTTACATTAGCCCCACAAGGGTATACATGTATATGGATTGTGTATTCAACAGGGGAGGTATACAGAAGAATTACACACTCTCTCCAAATGAAAACCGTTTGATACTATCATATTAAAACATTCATATGGATGAAACATCAGTGGATATTAATACCCAAGAGTCAGGCATATCACATGTTAATACGTAAGACAGTTACTTTCGCTATGTGGGGGTCATGTGTTTATCTTAATATCTCATACATATCAGTATAAACCAATGTGATTTATAGAAAAGCAGACTAATGCGTCCCTTTCCATCATGGTGTATCTGAGAATATCCCTCATTTCATAGGTTTAGAATTGACTACAAAATACATAAATATGCCTTTCATCAAATCCTCCAGTATAGCAGGATATATAGCTGGTTTAGCGCCCTCTCCTCTGGTAGGAGTGGAGCCCTTCTATTGGTGAATTTTGTGCCATTCTACGGAATCATTCATCCCTCTAGTGAAAATAATTTCTTGTTCTTTTCTCAGGAGTCTAGCTCCTAGCATTCGTGTATTTTCTCCTTTCAATGTCAAAAGTACAGTCTATGTGAAATTTTCATATCCGTGGTTGGCCTGAGTGAAATGTTTAACTATCGGGGCGCTGTCAGTTTTATTTTTCAGACAGCTACAGTGTTCCATGATGCGTGTTTTGACCTTACGGATGGTTTTCCCCAAATAGGGGAGGCCACATCCACATTTAATTAGGTATACCAAATGCTCGATATTGTAATTTGTCAGATTTTTTTGTATCCAAGGTGTGGACAATCCTACGTCAATCTCTTTGCTTTTGCTAGTAAGTTTGCAGACTCCACATGCTCCACATGGATAGTGGCCGCTGGTTGGTGATAGGCCCCATAGTGTAGTTAAATTGGGCATCTCACTGGTTAATGGTTTTAAATGGCTTCCACTTATCCTGTTGCCAATTGTAGTGCTTCTCTTATAGGCAAACAGAGGCAATGGTAGAGGGGTTTTAGAAGTCTCGAAGATTTTGCAGTGTTTAACAATCACATTCTTGATTTTCAGGCTTTGGTTCGCAAAGGTATTTACAAAGACAATTCTCTCATCCTTTGGTTTCTTTGGTTTCTCTTCCAATAGTGCCTCTCTGTTGTTATTGAATGCACGTTTTGCAGCCTTTTTCACCAATTTTGTGGGGTAACCCATTTGTGTTAGCTTTTTGCTGAGTAGATTTTCTTCTGTTTCGTACGTGCTGTTGTTGGAACTGTTTCTTTTTAAACGTAAAATGTCACCAAATGGTAGATTGTCACGTAGATGTTTTATGTGGTGGCTGGTATACTCGAGAAGTGAGTTCTTAACCGTCAGTTTGTGATAAGGTTTCAGTTTCAAACTTCTTTCAGAGTGGAAAAACGTCAAATCAAGGAAGTTGATGACTTCTCTCCCTATGGTCATTGTAAACTGCAAGCGGGGCTTTAGACTATTGAGCCAAACCAGAAATTCATTGGCATGTTCACTTGTCCCCTCCCATATCACTAAGATGTCATCGATATAGCGATTCCATGTTCTGATGTTAGATTGAAATTGGTTGTTATTGCTATATATATGGATTTTCTTGAACCATCCGTAAGGGCAAAACACGCATCGTGGAACACCATAACTGTCTGAAAAATAAAACCGACAACGCCCCGATGGTTAAACATTTCACTCAGGCCAACCACGGATATGAAGATTTCACATGGACTGTACTTTTGACGTTGAAAGGAGGAAATACACAAACATTAGGAGCTAGACTCTTGAGAAAAGAACAAGAAATGATTTACAGACTACAGAGTGACACTAGAGGGAGGAATGATTCCGTAGAATGGCACACAATTCGTCAATAGAAGGGCTCTACTCCTACCAGAGGAGAGGACACTAAACCAGCTATATGTCCTGCTATACTGGAGGATTAAAGCCATATTTATGTATTTTGTAGTCACTTCTAAAACTATGAAATGAGGGATATTCTCTGATACACCCTGATGGGAAGGGACGCATTAGTCTGCTTTTTTATAAATCACATTGGTTTATAATATGTATGAGATATTAGGATAAACTCGTGACCCCCACATAGCGAAAGTAACTGTCTTACGGATTAACATGTGATATGCCTGACTCTTGTGTACTAATATCCACTGAGATTTCATCCATATGAATGTTTTAATATGACAGTATCAAATGGTTTTCGTTTTGAGAGAGTGTGTAATTCTTCTGTATACTTCCCCTGTTGAATACACAATCCATGTACACGTATATCCGTGTGGGGCTAATATAAAGACTAACTAAAAGTAGAAAACATCCTGATCATTGTGGCAGAACGTGGTTAAGGATTCTATATACCCTACGTTGTGTGGCAGGATCCCCTGTCTTCCGCCACCACATAGAAATCTGTAGCAGTCAGTCTAAGACTTCCCCTTACTAGGGCCGGGGATATATATATATTCTTTTGAACGCCGTGGCTACCTCCATGACACTGGGTGCTATCTAATTTAATCAGACACTTGAATCTCCTTGGCCATACCACATAGTTCTTTTCTTTAGATTCTAGAACTCTGCACTAAGAGGTGTAGATATTTTAGAGGGCCATGACCATATTTATATTTTTCGATCAAGTCCAAAAGGGATTAGTTTCTGCTAAATATTTTTGTTAAATAATTTTTACAAAACTTTTTCCCGCACTATTTACTCTAGGTTGTTCCTCCATATCCACTCCCCCGTATACTTTACTTATTCGAGACTACTCTGCCCACTCCATTCTAAGATGGCCGCCCGAATAATAGAGTCAGGTAGATCCTCTACCGCCGAATGGATGAACGCACCATTTCTATGGAAACACATAAACTTGAGCCCGTGAGCTGCGCGCCGTCTCCACAGAGGTGCAGTACCAGCCTTCAGATGCCCGATCTTCGGTGTACCGCGTAGATGCCTTGTGTCTACCGCAGAGGTAGGTTTAGACTTGTAGAATTACGAACGATACCCATGCAATGTTTGTATACATATGCAATGCCTTTAGGCTCCAATAGATGCAGGTTCTCGTCTACATTTTACACAGCTTCAGACTCATGGAGCCTTCGCCGCTAGATGAATAACGTCAGCATTTTTTGCACCATACACCATGAATTGTGTAGATCCGTCTCGTGTATAAGACAGTAAGCTGATGCCCCGCGATACACTAATGGGCACTTGGGTGTGTTCTCTGGAAATAGCTGCATGTTCTCTTCTATAAGCTTATAGCTTTATTCTGACGATATCTAGTAGTTGATGAGTCACAGATTGGGTTCCTTCATGGCTTACAGACACCAGAGGTGACTTCTACTCGGGCGATTTCACTTCATCTCTCATCTAACCTCGCTTGCACCCGGCATTGGGTCCTGTTTAGGCACCAACAGGCTATACTCTAGGCTGCTCTGAATGATAACCATCTTTCGACTGATGGTACTCTGACTCTGATTACTTTCTAGTTCCACTGACCTTGTCCCTTATTTTCTATGAATCTACACCTTAAGGACACCACCTAGTGACCTTTCTTTCCACTGTTTTCCCTTTTTTGTCCAGTGGCGACCAATTCCAGCCATGGTAAAAGAACAGACCGGTTCCCGATCTATAGTACCAACCATCTACTTTGGAGTCTAGCGACTACTTGAATACTATTCCACACTTCCTAAGTCCACTCTCTAACATAGGACTTACAGGTGAGCTACCGGCGAGCCAATTTATATGTTGTTATATAACCTACCACATCTTAGTCTCTATAGATGTAACTACTGAACGTTTTGAGCCTGGTTTTTCAGCTCATTTGGAAAAACACTCAGTTAGGGTTTTTCATGTATTAATTTCAGGTGGAGAGCTATTTTGAAGCCTCACTCAACTGGAGTATCCCAGGTTGTGAGCCCCCACGAAGACCACGAAAGGTAATTCTACCCCTATTTGTGGGCTTCTTATTCACCGTCTAGGTAATTAGACAAACTTAACTAGCTAAAGATATAGGGCCTCATTACAAATCAGGCGGTCCAGAAATAACGGTGGCGGTAAAACCGCCGCCACCGTTGTTTCCGGACCGCCTGATCACAACTCCTGCAGGCAGGAGGTGATGTTCCCGCCAGGTCTGACCTGGCGGGTTTAACACCGCCTGCCTGCAGGTGGACGAGGAAACACCGGCAGCATTACGAGATGCTGCCAGTGTTTCCATGATCCCCATTCCGATCGAGTCCCATAGGACTCAATGGGAATGGGGATTAACTCCATTCCGCCTCCGTGATTCCCGGAAAACTGGGGTTGTAATGCCCCGGTAATTCCGGGAATCATGGAGGCGGAATGGTAATACGAGTCCGGCGGTAACCAGGTGGTTTTACCGCCTTGGTTACTGCCGGACTCATAATGAGGCCCATAGCCCCTTATTTGTCTCCTTTTCTTTTCAGGTTTCAAGGGCAGACTACACTTCTCCTCTAACGAATCAACTGACTTTTTAAATTTGTTTTGGGATTGTCGTGATTTTGACTATTCTCCTGATGAATGTTCTCTGAATAACTGCCTAAGAACAGAAACATGTTGAGACATGATTGACACAGGGAATGAACAACTTATGTTATCTAGTACTGAGTAGAAACTGACATAGTACCAGCGAGATGTTGAATGTATCCCTAATTTTTTGTTACTTAACCATTTGATTGTGAAGGACGAAATCCTATGTTTTTATTATGTAAGGATCCAGTGAGATTCCCTTGTGCTGATTTAACTTGTGTATTAAGAGTGATATTTATTATGTGTTTTACTATTTCTCAATTTCTATGAAATTAAAATTATAATTTATATATGGGTTTCTTCAGAACCTAGTTAGTTGCGCAACCTGTTTTTCTAAGCTTTGTCTTATTTATAATTTGATGTATTACCCCTCCCGGGCATAGACAGAGTAGACACTTTCCTCCACCCAGTTTGGTGGATGAGTGACTACTGGGATTCCTCCCCTATCTTACATAAGTTAAAATGCTACATATAGAATCACCTCTTCTTAAATAATTTTGAAGGAAATGCAGATACTTACTTTTTTAAAAAACAATTCAGTGTGAAAAGCTTTATCAGCTGAACATAACATTATGGGGGTAATTCATAGAATTCAGCGCACAAGTGGTGCACGTGGCTGGCGCACAGTGTGCGCGTGCGGCAGTCTGCGCCAGCCGCGTGCGCCAAAACCCATTTCGGCGTACAGCTTATTCATGGATTTTAACATCCCTAAGCAGCTGTGGTGCTGAGTGGTGCAGCGACCCTGCAGCAGCGCCAGTTATGCCCCCAACCTCGTCCCGTGCACCATGAACAGCGCACAAATCCAGTACATGGGGCACAGGCCAGTGTACCAGCATACAGCCCCCCAACCACGAAAACGCATGTAAATCTCCCCGCCCACCCCTCGGAATACACGTACCCTGTTCGCGCTCGGCCAATCGCGTGTAAAACTCCCCGCAAACCCCTTGAAATACATGTACCCCGCTCATTCGCTGGAAGTTTCACACGCGGTAGGCCCTGTGGGAGTGGGGTACGTGTATTTCTGGGTTTCGCGGGGACTTTCACATGCGGTAGGCCATGTGCGAGCGGGGCACGTGTAATTCTGGGGTTCGCAGGGACTTTCACACACGGTAGGCCCTGTGCGAGCGGGGCACGTGTAATTCTCGGGTTCGCGGGGAGTTTCACACGTGGTAGGCCCTGTGCGAGTGGGGTACGTGTATTACTGGGGTTCGCGGGAAGTTTCACATGCGATTGGCCCTGTGCGAGTGGGGTAAACATATTATTGGGGTTTGCGGAAGTTTCACACGCGATAGGCCCTGTGCGAGTGTGGTACGTGTATAACTGGGGTTCGTGGGAAATTTCACACGCGATAGGCCCTGTGCGAGTGGGGTACGTGTATAACTGGGGTTTGCGGGAAGTTTCACACGCGATAAGCCCTGTGCGAGTGGGGTACGCTTATTACTGGGGTTCGTGGGAAGTTTCACACGCCATAGGCCCTGTGCGAGTGGGGTACGTGCATAACTGGGGTTCACGTGAATTTTCACACGCGATAGGCCCTGTGCGAGTGGGGTACGTGTATTACTGGGGTTTGCGGGAAGTTTCACATGCGATAGGCCCTGTGCAAGTGGGGTACGCGTATTACTGGGGATCGCGGGAAGTTTTGCATGCGATAGGCCCTGTGCGAGTGGGGTACGCGTATTACTGGTGTTCGCAGGAAGTTTCACACACGATAGGCCCTGTGCGAGTGGGGTACGTGCATAACCGGGGTTCGCGGGAAGTTTCACATGAGATTGGCCCTGTGCGAGTGGGGTACGTGTATAACTTGGGTTTGTGGGAAGTTTCACACGCGATAGGCCCTGTGGGAGTGGGGTACGCGTATTACCTGGGTTCGCGGGAAGTTTAACACGCGATAGGCCCTGTGCGAGTGGGGTAGGCGTATTACTGGGGATCACAGGAAGTTTCACACGCAGTAGGCCCTGTGGGAGTGGGGTACGTGCATTTCTGGGGATCATGGGGAGTTTCACACGCGGTTGGACCTGTGCGAGCGGAGTACGTGTATTTCTGGGGTTCGCGGGGACTTTCACATGCGGTAGGCCATGTGCGAGCGGGGCACGTGTAATTCTGGGGTTTGCGGGGACTTTCACACACGGTAGGCCCTGTGCGAGCGGGGCACGTGTAATTCTGGGGTTCGCGGGGAGTTTCACACGTGGTAGGCCCTGTGCAAGTGGGGTATGTGTATTACTGGGGTTCGCAGGAAGTTTCACACGCAATTGGCCCTGTGCGAGTGGGGTACACATATTACTGGGGTTTGCGGGAAGTTTCACACGCGATAGGCCCTGTGCGAGTGGGGTACGTATATAACTGGGGTTCGCGGGAAGTTTCACACGCGATAGGCCCTGTGCGAGTGTGGTACGTGCATAACTGGGGTTCACGGGAATGTTCACACGCGATAGGCCCTGTGCGAGTGGGGTACGTGTATTACTGGGGTTTGCGGGAAGTTTCACACGCGATAGGCCCTGTGCGAGTGGGGTAGGCATATTACCTGGGTTCGCGGGAAGTTTCACATGCGATATGCCATGTGCAAGTGGCGTACGCGTATTACCTGGGTTCACGGGAAGTTTCACATGTGATAGGCCCTGTGCGAGTGGGGTACGTGTATAACTGGGGTTCGTGGGAAGTTTCACACGCGATAGGCCCTGCGCGAGTGGGGTAGGCGTATTACTGGGGATTGCGGGAAGTTTCACACGCGATAGGCCCTGTGCGAGTGGGTACGTGTATAACTGGGGTTCGTGGGAAGTTTCACATGCGATAGGCCCTGTGCGAGTGGGGTACATGTATTACTGGGGTTCGCAGGAAGTTTCACACGCGATTGGCCCTGTGCGAGTGGGGTACATGTATAACTTGGGTTTGTGGGAAGTTTCACACGCGATAGGCCTTGTGCGAGTGGAGTACGCGTATTACCTGGGTTCGCGGGAAGTTTCACATGTGATAGGCCCTGTGCGAGTGGGGTACGTGTATAACTGGGGTTCGCGGGAAGTTTCACACGCGATAGGCCCTGTGCGAGTGGGGTACGTGTATTACTGGGGATCACGGGAAGTTTCACACGCGATAGCCCCTGTGCGAGTGGGGTACGTGTATAACTGGGGTTCTCGGGAAGTTTCACATGCGATAGGCCCTGTGCGAGTGGGGTACGTGTATTACTGGGGTTCGCGGGAAGTTTCACACGCGATAGGCCCTGTGCGAGTGGGGTACGTGCATAACTGGGGTTTGCGGGAATTTTCACACGCGATAGGCCCTGTGCGAGTGGGGTACGTGTATTACTGGGGTTCGCAGGAAGTTTCACACGCGATTGGCCCTGTGCGAGTGGGGTACGTGTATAACTGGGGTTTGCGGGAAGTTTCACACACGATTGGTCCTGTGCGAGTGGGGTACGTGTATAACTGGGGTTCGCAGGAAGTTTCACACGCGATTGGCCCTGTGCGAGTGGGGTACGTGTATTACTGGGGTTCACAGGAAGTTTCACACACGGTAGGCCCTGTGCGAGCGGGGCACGTGTAATTCTGGGGTTCGCGGGGAGTTTCACACGTGGTAGGCCCTGTGCGAGTGGGGTATGTGTATTACTGGGGTTCGCAGGAAGTTTCACACGCAATTGGCCCTGTGCGAGTGGGGTACACATATTACTGGGGTTTGCGGGAAGTTTCACACGCGATAGGCCCTGTGCGAGTGGGGTACATGTATAACTGGGGTTCGCGGGAAGTTTCACACGCGATAGGCCCTGTGCGAGTGGGGTACGTGCATAACTGGGGTTCACGGGAATTTTCACTTCACACGCGATAGGCCCTGTGCGAGTGGGGTACGTGTATTAATGGGGTTTGCGGGAAGTTTCACATGCGATAGGCCCTGTGCGAGTGGGGTAGGCGTATTACCTGGGTTCGCGGGAAGTTTCACATGCGATAGGCCCTGTGTGAGTGGGGTACGTGTATAACTGGAGTTTGCGGGAAGTTTCACACGCAATAGGCCCTGTGCAAGTGGGGTACGCGTATTACCTGGGTTCACGGGAAGTTTCACATGTGATAGGCCCTGTGCGAGTGGGGTACGTGTATAACTGGGGTTCGCGGGAAGTTGCACACACGATAGGCCCTGCGCGAGTGGAGTAGGCGTATTACTGGGGATCACGGGAAGTTTCACATGCAATAGGCCCTGTGCGAGTGGGTACGTGTATAACTGGGGTTCGTGGGAAGTTTCACATGCGATAGGCCCTGTGCGAGTGGGGTACATGTATTACTGGGGTTCGCAGGAAGTTTCACACGCGATTGGCCCTGTGCGAGTGGGGTACGTGTATAACTTGGGTTTGTGGGAAGTTTCACACGCGATAGGCCCTGTGCGAGTGTGGTACGCGTTTTACCTGGGGTCGCGGGAAGTTTCACATGTGATAGGCCCTGTGCGAGTGGGGTACGTGTATAACTAGGGTTCGCGGGAAGTTTCACACGCGATAGGCCCTGTGCGAGTGGGGTACGTGTATTACTGGGGATCACGGGAAGTTTCACACGCGATAGCCCCTGTGCGAGTGGGGTACGTGTATAACTGGGGTTCTCGGGAAGTTTCACATGCGATAGGCCCTGTGCGAGTGGGGTACGCGTATTACTGGGGTTTGCGGGAAGTTTCACACGCGATAGGCCCTGTGCGAGTGGGGTACGTGCATAACTGGGGTTTGCGGGAATTTTCACACGCGATAGGCCCTGTGCGAGTGGGGTACGTGTATTACTGGGGTTCGCAGGAAGTTTCACACGCGATTGGCCCTGTGCGAGTGGGGTACGTGTATAACGGGTTTGCAGGAAGTTTCACACACGATTGGTCCTGTGCGAGTGGGGTACGTGTATAACTGGGGTTCGCAGGAAGTTTCACACGCGATTGGCCCTGTGCGAGTGGGGTACGTGTATTACTGGGGTTCGCAGGAAGTTTCACACGCGATTGGCCCTGTGCCAGTGGGGTACGTTTATAACTGGGGTTTGCGGGAAGTTTCACACGCGATAGGCCCTGTGCGAGTGGGGTACATGTGTTACTGGGGTTCGCAGGAAGTTTCACATGCGATTTTGCTGTCAGAGCGGGGTACGTGTATTTCGGGGGTGCGCGGGGAGTCCTACACATGAATTGGTAGTGTGGGTCCTCCCAGGTGTGCCCTCTACCCCCTCCACGGCCCCTGCAGGCATCCCACACCAGAGGGGACTACCCTGCACCCCTGGTCATGTCCTGCAGGCAGCCCATCCACCGTGGGCATGCCCCCCAGCCAAGCCACATGTCACCTTGCACTAGTGATCACAAACTCATGTCCCCCCCACCGCCACCCACCCACCATTGATGGGCACCTGCCAGCAGGCCCCCACTCATGTCCCCCAGCACCCCCACCCCCCAGCAGTGAGGGGCACCTGCCAGCAGGCCCCCACTCATGTCCCACTCTTGTCCCCCAGCTCCACCACCCCCCAGCAGTGAGGGACACCTGCCAGCAGGCCTCCACTCATGTCCCCCAGCACCCCCACCCCCCAGCAGTGAGGAACACCTGCCAGCAGGCCCCCACTCATGTCCCCCAGCACCCCCACACCCCAGCAGTGAGGGGCACCTGCCAGCAGGCCCCCACTCATGTCCCCCAGCACCCCCACTCCCCTGCAGTGAGGGGTACCTGCCAGCAGGCACCCACTCATGTCCCCCAGGACCCCCACCCCCCAGCAGTGAGGGGCACCTGTCAGCAGGCCCCAACTCATGTCCCCCCCTACATGAAGTAAAGATACACAATCATGGCCCACTTATACACCAAAATACCACAGCACGCCACTCCATTCTTGAGACGCAATGATTTCCCAATCCACCCCACACTGACATGCCTATCTCAAGACACAAACCAAAAGTCAACTATGTACATCAACACATGTCCGTCACACACTCACACTGGTTGTCATTGATTGTGTAAACCCACATTTCCACATGCATTAACCCAATGAGCGATTCCCACACATGGAACTAAAATATGAAAATGAATTATGTACAAAAATAAAGCAATGAAATGAAAGCAGAACAAAATAGCAAACATGAAATGAAAACCATGTGCAAAAGATGAGTACATGAAAAGTATAACCAATTCAAAGTAATCCTAAAGAAAAATAGTCAAAACTCTCCCTCCACCAACGCAAATCCAAAGGAAACGTAAAAAGAGAAATCCATTGATCCATGGTGAAATTAAAAGAAAAAGTTCAAAATAATCCATTGTCCAACTATGTACAATCCCTTGTCCAAAAGAAAAATCCATTAATCCATGTTCAAAATCAAATAAAAAGTTAAAATAAATCCATTGTCCAACTATGCACAATCCATTGTCAAGGGTCCATGAGCCCAACAAAAGAAATGAAACCTACCTAAGAAACTACCTAGTAAAAAAACTATATACAAATGTGTGTGGCATAGTCCATTCACCACAAATCAGAGGAAAAGGAAAAGGAAACCTAACTCTAAAAACTATTTACAATGGCAGCGGGCTAGTCCAACGGGTCACTTTTGGATGTCCCCGGCCAGGGCATCATCGAACTCCCGCTCAATGTCCTGGAGGCGGTCCTCTTCCATGGCCCCGAGGGTTCGCAGGGACGATGACATGTTCACCTCCAACTCCCTGCGAATTTCCTTGAGGCACTCGGCCCGCCTCAGGGCCCTCTCTCCGCCATAACCATTGTGAGCTGTGCCTCTTCTGCCTGCTGCCACTCCGCATCTATGGCGTGGCCCAACCGCTGCCACACGGAAGACACTTGAAATCCTGGGTCCTCCTGCCCTATGGCCGATGCCTGCCCCTCCGATGTTGAAGGCCCCGAGCCATCATTGCTCCCACCATGTTGCTGCTGCTGTGCCTGTGCCTGCACCCTGGCTCTTGCTGCCTGCATGTCCTCCTCTGGCTGGGGTGCAGTTGTCGTGGTGGCTAACCCTGCTGGACGTCCAACTCCCGACTGTGGCAGGGATGTGTCCTCCACCAGCCTGGCCGCTGGGTCAGAGGCAGCTCCAGAGGGTACCCAGGTGATACATGGGTGGGAAGATGGCATGGAGGACGACTGGCGCGTAGGGGGTTCAGGTGAGGAGGGGGTCGCAACAAGGTCCAGCACACGGAGGAATCCAGCACCGGTGACCCGTCCCAGTAGGTCAACGTGGTCAAAGAGGTATGCGAGACGATGTGCAGTCTCTCCACGAAAAGACTGCAGGTCACCTCGCATGCCCCGTTGATGCAACGCTATCCCAGCCAGGATAGGCTCAACATGGTCCCGGATAGCCACGTCCGCAGGGAGAAGAAGGCCAGTTGTTGTGCGCTCATCCACTCCCTGAAAACGGGTCTGGACGTAGGCATCCCTGCTGGTGCCAGATGATGCAGTGACAGGATCAGGGACAGGATTACACACAGGCACCTCCGCGGCTGCCTGTGCTGCTGTCATGATGCCTACCCCCGGGCATCCGGACCAAGCCCATCAGCCCCGGGAACAGGCATCCAGATATTTATTAAAACCCCAGCAGACAGGGGCTGTCTGGGTTCAGTCCTGGCGCCTTAGGCACCAGTTTCATAATAGAATCAGTCCTGGCGCCATAGGCACCAGGCTCATAGACATTACTTACCTCATGCAGACCATTCTGCAACTGAATCCAAGCCAACGTGAGGCTTGGATGGGACTATTTTGTTACAGGGACTATTTTTTACTCGGTGTGGTTCTGGGGAACTTCTTACATGGAACTACTTTGGAGGCTATTTAAACCACGCCCAATCAGCAACACACGCTTCGCGTTATTCTGCATCCAGCAGCGTAACACTCACCATGCCTGCAGTCAGCATCCAGTCTTTAGCCACGCGCGTCTCGAATCCAGAGCTCCTAGCAACGAGGAAAGAAGAAGGAAAGGTTGGAACACCGACATTATTTCAATCCTTACCTGTTTCCGGATCCATCACGTCTTCGAACTTGAAAAGGACTTTATTTCTGCACGCGTCGCATCGCTAGCTGCAGCGCCGCGCCATACTCACCAGTCCTCACAGCATTTTTCCATCCTGCGCTGCCTCCATCATTTTCTTCGCCGAACTCCAGCACCTGGGGGGGAAAACATAAGAAACAACAAGGTGAGCCAAGAGAGCCGACAAATACAATTTCTTACCACCATAGGCTTACCTGATTTACCACCGGAGGCCTTACCATTTAATACGCCTCATCTTCAACGCCGCATCTATAAAGGGAGAAAACAACAAGTTAAACTCATGCAACTTTTACCGGACAGTGTTGGGTAATACAGACTCTTACCTGAACGCCATCAGCTGCCACCAGGCAATATTCTTTTGAACCAGCTGCACTTCAACAAGGGAATGGAATAAGAGTGAACATCGGACATATTGAACTCTTTGAACTCTGTAAAGCCCGGAGTCAATATTCCTCCGGAACTCCTCCAGCACCTTCAAACCAGTGAAGTAACTGGTATCTATGCGCCCCTGCATGCCATGCAGGATGGAGAGCTCATCATTTAAAAACATAAGGTGAGGTTACTAACAGGGGATATCGGAGGTGACAAGAGGGGAGAACGAGAACAGTGGGAGGGGGCCATCGCTGAAATCCACGGGTGGCTAAATCCCTTTCTCCACTTGCAGGAGAATATTTCTACGGATCAAGCAGACGAGGTTAGGCGGGCCAGTCGAGACAGTCATCTCGGCACTACGCATCACGTTGGTGGAGACCACAGCTGTCTGGGTCCGATCGACGCCCCTGTGGGAACCGAAAGCGAAGCCTGTCTACAAATCCCCCCCCGGGCGTAATGGAAACCTCAGAAACCGACCAACTAGCCCTATTGTTAGGGGAACTTAGGGCAGAAGTGCACTCCACGCACCAAGAAACTAATGCCCTCAGGGGAGAACTGATTGTGTCAAAGGAGCGCACTGATGATCTTGCTAGACAATTGCTGCAAAACCAAGCTGGGCAAACACCATTATCTGGATTTGGGGGGAATTCAACTCCTGTTTCATCGAGCAATCCTGTGCAAGTGGTTCTACCAGGGAGTATTCCTTTAGCTCCACCCAAACGTTTTGCTGGGGACCCGAAAAAATTTGCTGTGTTTATGAACCAATGCCGCTTGCACTTTTTATGCAGACCTGGAGCTTTTTCAAACGACCAAGCCAAAGTAGCCTTTGTACTATCATACCTTAGTGGCAGCGCAGCGGATTGGTCAATTCCACTAGTCAACCAGGATGACCCTCTTCTTCGGGATTTTCAGGGTTTTCAATTGAGCATGGAAAGACTCTTTGCCAGACATTCACGGGGACAGGCCCTGGATAATGAACTTTTATCCTTACGACAAGGTAACCAGGATCTACTAACCTATATCGCAACCTTCAATAGGTTGGTGGTGGAAACCGGATGGCCAGAGGAAAAACGAATTACATTATTTCATCATGGACTTCTGGGTGAACTCAAAGATGTTTTGGCCCAAGTTGTGAAACCACCTCAGGATTGCGCAGAATATATCGACTTAGTGGTCAAGTTAGACCAACGACTACAGAATAGAAAGGCTGATCAAGCTAAGTTCGAGAATCCGGTATTGGTTAAACCTAATGTTACCCCCAAAGGAACAGAGGCATCAGAACAGATGCAGATCGGGGGGGTTAAGGGACCCTTAACTCAAACGGAAAGAGAAAGGAGACGGCAGATGCAATTGTGTCTGTACTGTGGGGCCTCAGGACATTTTCTACGGGATTGCCCTATAAAACCATCCAAGAAAGTAGTCGGAGTTGCTGATAATAATCACACAGAGCCTGATTCGGGAAAAAACCACGCACGACAAGCATATCGGTCCGCTTGCCGAGCTTGAAGAAGGATACTCAGACCTCACACCTCATCATACCAATGGTCCTTATTGATCCAAGGCAGCCATCACGTATGCACGCAGTAAGGGCATACATTGATAGTGGGGCCGTAAGAATCTATATGGACCACGAATTGGCTTGTAGGATGAATCTACCTCTCTGCAAAAAGACCACTTTGGATGTCATCACCACAGTCGATGGAACTGAAATTGCCTCTGGGCCTGTAACTCATTCCACCACAGAGATGACACTGTTGGGTCAGGATGGGCATCGAGAGACTATTGTGTTTGATTTAATCAAAGCCCTGCAGTTCTAAATAATACTGGGGATACCTTGGCTGGAAACACATAATCCTTGTATTGTCTGGCGAGAGAAGAGAATTACCTTCCCGGATTGTGCACACACCTGTTACCTGGAAAAAACCTTGAACAAAGGCCTGGCCACAGTCGCTTCTCCAGTCGTGCAGTTACCTCAGGAATATCAAGAATTCTAGGGTGTTTTCCAAAAAGAACAGGCAAACACCTTACCACCTCACAGATCATACGATTGTCAAATCGACCTCATGCCCGGTGCACAACCTCCATGTAGTAGGACCTACGCCCTTACCGAACCCGAAAACCTTCATCTACTACAATACTTGGACCAATACCTTGCTAATGGCTTCATTCGTCCATCCAAGTCCCCTGCATCCTCAGCTTTGTTCTTCGTGCCTAAAAAGGAAGGTGACCTCAGAACGTGCATAGACTACCGCGCATTAAATCAGATCACGGTTAAGGACCAATACCCATTGCCTCTGATCCCCGAATTACTAGACCAAGTAAAGGACGCTTGCATCTACACTAAATTAGATCTCCGAGGGGCATATCATCTGGTACGTGTAAAGAAAGGCGATGAATGCAAGACTGCCTTTCGCACCAAGTATGGGTTATTCGAATACCAGGTGATGCCCTTCGGGTTGTGCAATTCACCAGCAGCCTTCCAGTATTTTATGAACAATGTCCTTCGTGAACTCATTGACGTCTGTGTTGTCGTATACATAGACGATATTCTAGTGTACTCCTCCTCAGAATCAGACCATGTGAAGCCCGTTCGTGCAGTCCTTGAGAAACTACGCCAGCACAAGTTATACGCAAAATTGGAGAAATGTGTTTTTCATTTTACAGAAGTTGAATTACTTGGATTTATCCTGACTCCAAAAGGAGTTAGAATGGACTCTCGATAGGTGGACACAATCCTCAAGTGGCCATCACCCACTTCAGGCAAAGGGGTACAAAGCATGCTTGGATTTGCTAATTTCTATCGCAGATTTATTCCTGAGTTCTCACATATTGTACACCCCATCACAGCACTTTTGTGAAAAAACAAACGTTTTTTGTGGACTGAAGAGGCTGAAAGAGCCTTCCAAGAGCTAAAATCTAAATTCACGTCTGCACCTGTTTTAAAACATCCACGCCCTGAGCTTCCATACATAGTTGAAACCCGATGCATCCAGTTTAGCCATGGGAGCAGTCCTGTCCCAGAAGGATCCTGAAACTGGTCAACTTCATCCAGTAGCTTTCTGGTCAAGAAAGTTCTCAGCACCCGAGTTAAACTATGCGGTTACTGATAAGGAGTTATTAGCCATCAAGTCCGCTTTCAAGACTTGGCGGCATTATCTTCTCGGTGCTAGGCATACCATCACTGTAATCACCGATCACAGGAATCCGCAGTATTTGAAAACAGCCAAGGCCCAATCATTGTGTCAAATTCGATGGCCATCATTCTTTGCCGAATTCGATTTTGTGATCGCTTATCGACCAGGTTGTAAAAACGGCAAGGCAGATGCCTTATCCCGAATAGGGATGGGAGAAGCATATTCGAACCCGGAACCGGTGCCTATAATTTCAGAACTAAGAATTCTTGGAATAACTACTCTACAGACTTTAGAAGATATTAATTTCAAAATCCAACAACTTTTCGATCCTGCAGCCTTGCAGGACTGGGTAAAGAAAGGCAAAGATTATTCAGTCAGCAATGACCTACCCTACTATCAAGGGCGTCTATTTCTACCACACAAGGAACTACAAGAACTAGTTATCTCCAATTATCATGATGCTCTGATGGAAGGACATCCAGGTATCGCAAAAACTGAAGCTAAAATTAAAAGACAATTCTGGTGGCCCACCTGGCGAAAAGACATAGGGGGTCATTACGACCCAGGCGGTAAGTACGCCAACTTTACCACCATGGTGTAAACTACGTTTACACCATGGTGGATGGCGGATTTACCGCCCCATTCCAAGGTGAGTGGGGCGGTAAATCCCCATTTCCCATTTTACCCTTCCCCATTCCCATTTTTGCCCCATAGGGCATAATGGGAGTGGGGAAGGCGCTAATTACGCCACCGTAAATTACGGTGGCGTAATTAGCACCCTGGTCCCTTAGTGCCATGGATTTTAACGCCTGCAAAAAGCAGCCGTTAAAATCGGAATCAGGCGTTAATGGTTAACGACGGCGTTAACCCTTAACGCCTGAGTTGTAATGAGGCCCATAAAGTCATTAGTGCTATCTTGTGGTATCTACGCCCAAAACAAAAGTCAAAAGGAAAAAACAGATGGTCTTTTACAACTTTTGGATATTCCTCCTACACCATGGCATACTTTGTCTTTAGACTTTATTACTGATCTACCTCCATGTAATGGATTTAACACCATTCTAGTTATTGTGGATCATTTTTCCAAGATGGCCCACTTTATTCCTTTAAAGGGATTACCTTCCGCGTCAATTTTGGCCAAGGAATTTCTCTAAAACATTGTTCGAATACATGGATTTCCTTCTGTATTGGTCTCTGACCGAGGTAGCCAATTCATTTCGCAATTTTGGAAAAGATGTTGTCAATTAGTGCAAATCGACGTGAGGTTATCAACCAGTCACCACCCCTAGACCGATGGTCAGGCGGAGAGGACCAACCAGACGATTGAACAGTACCTACGTTGCATGCTACACCAAACCAAAAGCAATTGGAAGGATATTTTATGGATTTCTGAATAGGCATACAATAACTCTGTACATTCTGGAACCAGACAAAGCCCCTTTTATACCATATATGGACATCATCCTCGAACATCAGAACTCGATTCACTCAACACTTAGAAATGCCCGCAGTGAATCATCTGCACTCTACTATTACACAAGCCTTTAAGGAAGCAACAGAACATTTGAAACAAGCGAAAGAGAAATACAAGAAAAATGCTGATCAACTTAGAAGTGATGCCCCACAATACCAGATTGGAGATCAAGTTTGGCTGGCTACAAAACACAAACCTCTAAAAGGAACTCAAACTTTTAATCCTAGATATTTGGGACCTTACACTATAAAAGCCATTATCAATCCGGTGGCCGTCAAATTGGAATTACGCTCTAATATGCGGATCCATCCTGTCTTTCATGTTTCACTCCTGAAACCAGCTCAACCTGGGACAAGACTAGCCAAACCACCCAACCCCATCCTAATAGACGGGGAACCCGAATTCAAAGTTAAAAATATCCTGGACTCTAAAATGGTTAAATCAAGACTTTTTTATTTAATCGACTGGAAGGGTTACGGACCACAGAAAAGGTCATGGGAGCCTAATGACCACGTTCATGCACCTCGGTTGGTAAAAGAATTCCATCGGAACTTCCCAGACAAACCAGGACTGAGGGGAAGAACATCTTTAGGAGGGGCCTTGGGGGGAGTGCTGTCATGATGCCTACCCCCGGGCATCCGGACCAAGCCCATCAGCCTCAGGAGCAGGCATCCAGATATTTATTAAAACCCCAGCAGCCCCGGCTAGGGGCTGCTTGGGTTCAGTCCTGGCGCCTTAGGCACCAGGCTCATAATAGAAATCAGTCCTGGCGCCATACGTGCCATGCTTATAGACATTACTTATCTCATGCAGACCATGCTGCAACTGAATCCAAGCCAACGTGAGGCTTGGATGGGACTATTTTGTTACAGGGACTATTTTTTACTCGGGTGTGGTTCTGGGGAACTTCTTACCTGGAACTACTTTGGAGGCTATTTAAACCACGCCCGATCAGCAACACACGCTTCGCGTTTCTCTGCATCCAGCAGCGTAACGCTCACCGTGCCTGCAGTCAGCATCCAGTCTTCAGCCACGCCCGTCTCGAATCCAGAGCTCCTAGCAAAGAGGAAAGAAGAAGGAAAGGTTAGAACACCGACATTATTTCAATCCTTACCTGATTCCAGATCCATTACGTCTTCGAACTTGAAAAGGACTTTATTTCTGCACGCGTCGCATCGCTAGCTGCAGCGCCGCGCCATACTCACCAGTCCTCACAGCATTTTTCCATCCTGCGCTGCCTCCATCATTTTCTTCACCGAACTCCAGCACCTGGGGGGGAAAATATAAGAAACAACAAGGTGAGCCAAGAGAGCCGACAAATACAATCTCTTACCACCATAGTCTTACCTGATTTACCACCGGAGGCCTTACCCTTTAATATGCCTCATCTTCAATGGTGCATCTATAAAGGGAGAAAACAACAAGTTAAACTCAAGCAACTTTTACCGGACAGTGTTGGGTAATACAGACTCTTACATGAACGCCATCAGCTGCCTCCAGGCAATATTTTTTTGAACCAGCTGCAATTCAACAAGGGAATGGAATAAGAGTGAACATCGGACATATTGAACTCTTTGAACTCTGTAAACCCCAGAGTCAGTATTCCTCCGGAACTCCTCCAGCACCTTCAAACCAGTGAAGTAACTGGTATCTAGGCTTCCCTGCATGCCATGCAGGATGGAGAGCTCATCATTTAAAAACATAAGGTGAGGTTACTAACAGGGGATATCGGAGGTGACAAGGGAGAATGAGAACAGTGGGAGGGGGCCATAACTGAAATCCACGGGTGACTAAATCCCTTTCTCCACTTGCAGGAGAATATTTCTACGGATCAAGCAGACGAGGTTAGGCGGGCCAGTCCAGACAGTCATCTCGGCACTACGCATCACGTTGGTGGAGACCGCAGCTGTCCAGGTCCGATCGACGCCCCTGTGGGAACCAGGTGAGCGTAACAGCTCACCTCCTGTCCCTGCCCCTGCACTGCACCACTAGCACCAGTGGAACCCCCACCTTCAGACCCTGTGTGTGTCCCTTCCGCGGCCTCCTCCTCCACCAAACCCCCACCAACCTGGATGACTCCGTGCCATCTTCCTCCGTCGGACCCTGTGGGGTCTCAGCTGCCCCTTCTGCTGCCGAGGAGTCCACCTCCGACCTCCACCTCTTGGACCTACCATCGGCAGATGCAGCCTGGGATATGGCACTAGACTCCTCGCTCTCCGACGAGATGACAATCTGCGAGGGGAGCCAGGCCTTGCGTTCCGGCTGGTGGTGCGATCCCTGCCGCTGTGCTCCACAGCACCCTCTCCGCCCTCTTCATCAGTTGATGCTGCAGACAGGGAGAGATAAAACACAGGCATCAGAGCACTGTACAATGGACTGATACACACATGACAGTTGTACATGAATGGCAGTGTCATACTTCAGACATGGCATTACACTCCCCAACACACATGTCATTTGTACTCACACACATGAGCAATTCCACAGCAATATTGCACCAGCCAGCACCATCCAACATACAACAGCATGAGCATCCAAAGGTGAGCCTGACGTCACATGAAACACAGGGAGTGCACAACACATGCACACACGCCACCACACTTACATGCATGTGTACATGTCCACCAACTGTCACAGTGATGAGATCGCCATCCATGTCACATCTGGCATTCAGCCTTCTACATGTCAGTGTCACATGCATCCAAGTTGCATCACAGTTGCACACTTGTCAAATACACACACATGCACATGTACAAAGTGCAGATACATACAGCAGGAACCACCATCCATGTGTGACACCACAACCATGCCAACGTACATACACAGAAATTCAAACATGTGTGCTCCCACATCTGCATTTGCCCAGCATGCTTACGAACACATACTCCATTGATGTGTCTCACACCTGAGAGGACTCACATGTGGCAGCCTCACACCCATGTTCATACACATCCCTACATGGCCCTACAAAAACACATGTGCAACCTGCACACTACTGGCTCACCACGACACGCACAGCATCCAATCAGTATGCATGTACACTTACCGGTCGACTCCAGACCGGTCTGCCTCTCAAGGACCTGGACATGGAGCGCTGGGCATATGCATTCCAGGACCCTCATTTGGTGGTCGGATAGGTGGCCCCGGCACCCCTTGGCATCCACTGCCTTTGAGAGGTGCCTGGCCTTGTTGAGGGTCCTGGACCTGAAGTCCTCCCAGCGCTTCTTGACATGTTGTAAGTCGCGGACTGCCACCCGCTCCGCGTTGATGGCAGTCACGCGGTCCACCAGATCCTGGTCCGTCCTTCATAGTCGGCGCACAAACTTCCAAAGAGGGCATCATACTGCCCCAGGACTTGCTCCACCAGGACACCAACTTCCCTGGCACTGAAGCTGGTGGCCCTCTGCCTCTCTGACTGGGGGTTGCCAGTGGTGCCAGATGGTGTTGTGCCCAACATGGCAACCCCAGAGGCCGGAGTGGGTGGGCAACTGGGTCCTGGGGCTGGGCTCTGGAGCGATGGTATCCCAGTCGGGAGTCTTCGGTTCCAGCAGGGGTGGTCACAGCAACTGCATCCCTGGCTGACGTGCAGGCAGCAAATAGCCGGGCATGTGGGCAGCAGGCAGTCAGGCAGCAGCAGATGGCAGTTGGGAGCATGCTCGGGGCTCTGGGGGGGCAGTAATTGGGCCTTCTGGGCAGGAGCGTGGTCTTCCGTGTGTTTTCGCGTGGCCAGCTTGATACGGAGTGATTTGGCACGTGAAAAAATTGCACGTCAGCGTGTAATTCGAGGAAAGGCCCTTAGCGCGTAAGCACGTCTGTGACGTTATGCGCGTGGGCGTTTCCCTCGTGACGTGGGCATAGTGGTTCAGCGCGTGTGAAAAAACTGCACGTCCGCGTGTGAATGCGTGTAATTCGAGGAAAGGGCCTACGCGTGTAAGTGACGTGTAAGCGGGCGTTTCCCTCAGCACGGGTTAAAGGTGAGCGGGGCCAGCAGTTCGCTGTACGTGCCTTTCATGGAGACCGACGTGTGTTGCTGCTTTGTGTTGTTTCGCGCACCATCACAACTTCACAGCTATCAAGGACGTATCTCTTCTGTTGGCGGTGGTATTGGCTACTTGTGTTTTCTGCATCGCGCTAGTCAGACGGTGAGTCGTGCACGTTATTTTTCCCACTGCGGGTGCCCCTGTGTATCACACCCATTTACGAGCTCACAGTAGCCTGCGTGTCCCATGCTTATGCGTTTTTTGTGTTACTAGGTGCCACCGCATACTGCGGGAGGTTGATTCCACGCACGTAGGCTGCAGGGTTGCGTGCACAGTTTTACTGCAGTTTTGCAGTGCCTGAGTGTTGTGTTACCCGTCACTACATCACCGGGGTCACATACAGCCTTGCAGGTGCAGGGGGGCTGTTAACATCTTGCATCCCACCCCCTTCACCCCAATTGCCCAGGTCAATTGTGGTGTACACCTCCCATTGGCACTACTCCATCTGTGCCAGGGTTGGGAGGCCACCAAAGGTGAGGGGTGCCTCAGATGGGCGTCCACCTCATGGCGGGCGTGGTCGGGGACGTGGCCGGGGTGACCAGGGAGTAGGGGGACTCCAGGGTGTCCAGGGTGGCCGCAGACGGGGAAGAGGCAGGGGTGCGCCCCTTGAGCACCATGTTGTGCCATGTGTCGGTGCAGTCATGCCACCACCCCCTGTGGTTCCGGGAGATGCAGCTTCTACATCTGGCACTGGCCCCCGTGTGACCCAGCAGTCCATTTCATCGACTGCCACGGGGCCAACGGTAGTGGTAGCTGCAGGTGCAGCTGTGGACACCACCATCCAGGCTCAGGGTCTGCCAGCGCAGACTGCGTTGGCACTTGAAGAGCCCTTGGAAGATTTCCAGCAGGCCAGGAGGGAAACCGTAGAGGCACACAGGGGTGCCCTGACCAAGACACGTGTCCCTGGGGCAGTTATGTCATCTGCTGCCCCGAACAGCCAGGTGTTGGCAAGTGCAGGGGCAGATACACCCAACAATACCCCGGTTGTGAGTCTGCCAACCAGGACAGTTGCGGTCAATGACCCTGCCACAGCGAATGTTGCTGCGCAGGGTCCATTAGAGGGCACCCAGCTGCCACTGACACAAGTCAGGCCTTTGGTCGTCCCTCCACCTGCCACTCCCTTGGCTCAATCCATCGAACCCACTGGCCATACTGATCAGGGCTGCATTAGCCAGCCAGGGTCTGCCCACAATCCAATAGAAGGAAGGTTGCACCTGCAGCACAGGCTGGGACCCCACACACAGCCACGACCTCCTGCACGTTGAGGAAGAAGCCTTTCTGCAAACAGGAACTGGACTTCCTCATGAACTACGTGCGGGACCACAGCCATGACATGCTAGTGGGTGCTAATTGTCAGACTACGGCTGCCCACCATGATACCCACTGGAAGCAAGTTGCGGAACATGTGAGTGCATTCGGCCATGAGGTGCGCACGGCGCAAGAGTGCAAAAAGCATTGGAATGACCTCAAACGCAGCGCTAAGGCTAAGCGTGCCTCAAATTACAACTTGACTCTGGTGACTGACAGTGGGCCTGCACAAGAGGAGGAAGACCTCACTCCGCATGAGTCACTCGTTACGGAGTTCATACCATCTGAATCGGTCGAAGGAGTGGGAGAGATGCCGGACTTTGATGCCCAGTCCAGTAAATGTTGATGCATGTTTGTTGAGGATGTGTGTGTTTTATTTGTGTGATGTGTTGTGCATGACTGCCACTACATGTCACGGGTACATGCTTCTGATGTGCAAGTAATGCAATGCTTCCCTGATGCATGTCTGCTCTGCTGGATGGTGGACATGTGGAGCAGACGGGGACTGTCCGCATCACCACTATTGCACCCTACTCACATGCTGGTTACCAGTATGCCCATCCGGTCCATGTTCCAGCTCACTGGCCCTTCTGCATGTAGCGTGGGGTGACCTTCCTCTCAGCCCAGGGACAATGTCATAGCATGAGTGACGTGCATTTGTCCTCTGCCTGCATGTGGGTACTCCATGTAGGCATGCTCCCTTGCCCCTCCACTCCCCGCTCTGCACCCCAATTCCACCTTTGCACTGGTCTGCTTCAATATTGCCGTTGGGTACTTCCCTGTTCATGCGTCCTGTCTACATGCTAACTTCCAGCGGCCAATCTGCCAGACATATGCTGTGTGGTACATCCTTAGTACTTGATGCAGGGTATCTCACTTGTACTGTGCAGAGGTAGAAGCCCAGCAGGGACATGAGTGCCCATTCATGCTTCATATGCATTCCACGCATGCCCCTATGTGTCCTTGACTGGATGATCACTGTAATACAAGTCCTGGGTGACATACATAGCATGGCATTTCATCAGCCTTTCCATGTCCACTGTGGCTCAGTACTGCGTTGCACACATGTTTTGAGCCTGGCAGTCTGTGTGTGTCACAGGCCTCAGCCTGTTTAATGGCCAATGACTCTGCCCAACTGGTGTAGTGTCTTCTTCACACGTGGGTGTACTCCAGAGGTTTCATCATGTGTCCTGCTTACTGTCCCATCATCATTTGCTGTGTTGTCACTTGATTCACATGATGCTGTTGATGCTAGTCAACACTGTCTGTCAAGACACAGTTCTATGTTCGGTGTTTTGATACCATGCTAGGCATCCCTGCATTTGCACTTGGGGGGGGGGGTGGTTTGCTTGTAGACATGCTACCCATTGAATGCACATTGCACGTGATGTCTGAAGTTGACCTTGCGCTGCCTTCAAATTTTATGACACACATCATGAAGTTCTTGTACATGTAGATAGTGAGTAACGTACATATTTGCTGCACTGCATTGACCCACTTCAGTGCAAACTGACACCTTTTGACATGCCTAATCACAGAAGCAATTTCAAGTTGACCCAGCATGCATGGCAGGTACTATTTTGTGTGTGACATGTCTGCTTGATGTGTTTGGTGTCTGTATGTGTGTGTTGTGTGCTTCTAACATGTGTAGTGACCTTATTTCTATCTACTTTTCAGATGATGACGGAATGGAGCCAGAGGATGGTGTTGTCATGCCAGGCACAGGGTTGTTATCACTACAGCAACCCAGCACAAGTGGGGGTCGTGGGGTGGTAGGCCACGAAAACCCACATGTGTTACAGTCCATCTTGTCTCTGGCTGGCAATGAGTCCAGCCCTGATGACCACTCTGACATCCATGTCGAGTTGGACGAGCATCAGGTCCATATGTCAGGGGTGAGTGATTCTGATGTGGACACTCCTCTGTCCGCGACACCTGCACTGAGGGGTCAGACAGTCTTGGAACCTCCGCCTGTGGTGGATTGGAACGCAGGGTCACCCTCCACACCAGTCACTGATGTGCCTGGGCCATCATGTCGACGGGGGCATGTAGTCGTGTAGCCGCTGGCGGTGCCAACACAACGAGGACAACCAGTTCTTGGGTCCTGCAGGGGTCAAGCCCATCAACGCGGTTGCCGCGCGCAAGCGCAGTATACTGAGTGGGAGCAAGACATGACTGCCAATTGTGAACGGCAGGGGGCAGCAATGGAGAACCTCGCTGAGAGCATGGAGCGTGTGGTCCAATCCGTGCTCCCCCCTGCTAGGCAGGTGCTTCTCCAGCAGCAGGCGGCACAGTCTACAGCCCGCTCGCTCAGGCTGGGCATGGAGGACTCAGACAGGGCACGCCAGGCTGAAATGGCGTCTCTGCGTAAAGCAATTGCTGCTCACACAGAGGCACACATGGAGGCCCTGAGGCAAGAGTATGCTTCCCTCAGATCCACTCTGGGTGTCCTTATGATATACCAGAGGGAGCGGGCAGAGGAGAGGTTTGCGCATCTTGAGCGTACCATCTCGGCTGAGCTACATGCTTGCCGGGAGGTGCAGCAGTTGTCCAGCCAGGGCTTGCAAGAGGAACTCTGTGTTACACGTGCTACCTTGCAAGTGGAAGCACGTGTATCACGGGAGGTTCTGCAGGCAGACCTACGTGTGATTGCCGCACAGAACCAGGCTCACCCGTCCAGCAGACTTGCTGCCGACGAGGGCCAAGCTGTGGCTAGGCGTGGTCAGGCTCCTGTGCCACATCCTCCTTTCCAGGAAGAGCAAGACTTGGACGACAGTCTATCTCCCACTTAGCTCGGGCTGTACAGGCGTTGAGCCCATGGAGGTTTTTTTTTTCCTCAACATTATTGCATGTGGGTGTTGAGCAGCACCCTGTACCTCATCCCTCCTGGGTGCCTCCCCTCCCCGGGTCGTATGTGGCCATTTTTTATTTTTCTTTTAGTTTAGTTAGTTTAGTTTCAATTTGATAGTTAGTTTAAATAGGTAATGTAGGTTTTTCATAGTTAGTGTAATTAGTTAATATAGTTTAAAATTGTTTGTCTATTGTGCTTTCATGTGATGGTGTGGTGCTTTGTGGCTTTTGAGAGCATCCACTGTCTTGTCTTGTGTATGTGTTTGCAGCTTGGGGTCCTTGACTCACATATGCCACTCCTGCTTCACTTATCCATGGGCTCGCAAGGATAGTTCGGTGTAACAGCCTACTACACAAGGGCTCTGGACTGTCATGTCTGTGGCATGTCTGCTGCTGTGAAACTTGTGTTAACACCCCTAGTGGAGATGATAGGGGTGTTATTGACCACTGTTCTTCATTCGCTAGATGGGGGTTTCATGACTGATGTGTACATTCATTGCTATTCATTGTGTAGTATGTTTATTATCTATACTGTACATGTGCTTGTTGCAATTCATGGCGTAGATGGTGTGTTCAACAGTTTGCCTGTGAAAGATGGACTGATGGTGTGATTTGCGATGTATGTCTCTGACATGGTCCAGTCATGTAATGCCTGAAGAGACACACACAGATGATTTTAAAGCCTTAACATTGTGTTTCATGCACTTTCTGAGGGGGATGAGCCTCCAGACCACCTTTGCCAGCAGACATGGGCCATTGGACGTCTGGAAGCTGGACACATTTGCTGGTGCCGACATGCGCATGTGTGCGTAAGCAGAGGCACAGGGATTGCGCTCATGCATCTGAAAACACCTGACGTGTTTCAAAGGACTTCAGGCAAGGTGAGCAGCAGAGGGGGGCCACAACGCAGCAGACATTCCACCTGGCCAGTTGCACATGCATGCTTAGTAGCAGCACTGACAGTGAGCTTGGACAAATATTGGTGTTGAAGCACACAACACAGCTGAGATGCGTTGGTGGACTAATGGCTAGTTGATGGGAAAGTTGTCTGGGGCACCTGCAGGGCCAGTGACACATACCTTCCGGTCCACCATGGTGCTTTGAGGCACTTGTATTAGCCATGTAGCATTGCAAGACATGGAAAGAAGCAGCTCACAGGGACAGACAGCAAGGGACAGACTTGTGTGCAGTGAATGTCATTACCATGTAGAATTTGACACATGCACTACCTACTTTATTTGGTTCATGGTGAAACACGACTTGTTCTGAAGTCATAACTTTCTATTTGCGTCTGGCTGCTAAACCAGGGAACATTGCATGTTGTGTGATTCGTGACACATTGGTCTTCCATTTGCAAAGCACCCAGCGGCGCATGACTTACTGCATTGACTGTGTATGAACCATCACAGGGGTAATGTTACGTATGGGTACGAAGCATCCACACCAGATTGTTTGTTTGTAGAGTATTTTGTTACTTTGGGGCATGTATGGTGGTGTGTTTGTGTGTTATGGGCACACACAGATTAGTAACTGAGGCTCTCTTTGCAGCATTAAACTGCTCCTGTTGCCGGACCTGAGAGTGCGCAGGCTCGAGGCCAGCACTCACCCCAGAGATAAGTTTCTCTTTGTCTTCCATTTGAGTAATATGTTACTATGTGCATGATGATCAGGTTTGGTGTACTTGTGTATGTGTAAATGTGAGTACATTTTTCTGCCTTTCCTACTTTCCCGTGTGAATCCTACTCCCCTCTCCTTCCCCTCATTCCGGTTATCCAGTATAGCAATGCCTGTCCCGACTGCATATCCCTGACCCTCCTTCCCTAACAGGGTCTCAGAGGCCTGTGTGAGTTTGACCTTGCAGGCATCCAACCACGGTGGGGGTGGTTGGTTCGTGCCACTCCTGCACCTGTACACGGGAGCTGTGACAGTACACATCAGTTTGTGGTGCATTATTCTGTGTTATATACCACATATGGTACACATCCTGTTGTGACATTGTTTTACTGTGCTACCTTGGTTGTTACGTCATTGTGTTAGTACTTGGGCTTTGTGACGTACTGCACCTTCAAGTCATCTACTGGAGGCTCTTCTGGTTTGTTTTGCTGCCTGCAGGCTTTTTGCTTGGCTTCTGTGTTGGCCTGCTTTCAGTTCTCTTTGATTTGGTGTTTTTGCAAGTCAAGGTGGCCTCTGGGGGTGCTGGACAGTTTTTGCACACAAGGTGGGAGATGTTGACAAAGGGGAAGGGTGATCCTGTGGCCAGGTGAACCTCAACGATGAAGGCTACATAACCCATGTGCTGTTGTTCAGTGGGTCATGGTGATTTGTGAGGGAGGGGGGTTGTTGTTGTTGACAGTTGCCTTGCTTTACAGTGAGATGCGCACCCTGACATTGTGATTGCAGTATCCTATGTACATGATGTATTCTGCTGATCAATGCCTGTTCATGTGTTGTGTTTAGCTTTCAGGTGTGAGGGAATAGTTGTGGCTTGACATGCTGGGATGTACACATGGTGAATGTTCACATGTGATGTGCAGAGGACACTGATGGTCACTTGATTGCACATGCATATATTGAGTGCATGTCCCTACTGACCCACACACTCGCACTATGATCCACTACATGTACAACCACCCTTCCATGTCCACATGTACACTCTGTTTGCCTTCTGGTGCCCACTGTGTCCCTGCAGCACATGATCTATGACCAATTGTGGATCCTGTACATGCATATTTTGCTTTCTGATGTAGTTTGTCGCTTAGATGTGATGCTTAGGGTGTGCGTCACACACAATGGCTGTTCCCTATGCTGTGCGCTGAGCAGTGTGTTGCATGAGGTGGACACGGCACACAGAAAGTGCAGTGTTGATTTTGCTATGCACAATGTGCATGTAGGCAGGCATTCATTGTTATGTTACAACAACTGTTGGAATGCATTTGGGTATGACTTCTTTTGTGTGGGAGGTTGTTGGTCCGTCATTTCATCTGATTCCTTGTCAGGCATCATTGTCTGATGCCACTTTACATTTTTCACATGTCAATGTGTACATTATTGGTACTGTGTTGGTGTATAGCTATTGCTTGCCATGTCCTGTTGTGGTTTGGGAGGGTTTGGGTGACATAACAGTTATAGTCATGGCCTGTTTTTCAGGTCTGTGTGATTCACAACTTGCATGTGTGCCTTGTGGACACACAGGATTGCTTATGTTTAAGTAGCTTGGGATGCACACAATGTGGCACTTCCATGGCAACATTCTCAGGGTGGTAAGGTTGTGACAGTTGACTGTCTCTTTGTCATCATCAATTGTCACCTGGTATGTGCCAGGCCTGTGTGCACTCCACAGGGGTGGGAGTTTAGGTGAAAAATGTGGCCACAAGCTGGGTCCGGGCTTCCTCGCCATGTGCGCTTTCTCCTCCCATGGGCAGCGCCTGTGCCTGTGGTTGGGGATGTGGGGACACCACGATGTCCACCGGTACTTCCTGCTGTGTTGCAACATTGTGCAGGACACATGCTGCCACAATGATCCTGCACACTAATGGGGGTGCACAGAGTAGCTGCCCGCCAGAGCGGTCAAGGGAGCGGAAGCATGACTTGAGCACTCCGAATGTGCGCTCCACTATGGCCCTGGTTGCAATATGGGCCACATTGTATCTTACCTGGGGTGGTGTGGTGGAGTTCCGGATTGGCGTCATCATATGGTTGCTCAAAGGGTAGGCACTGTCCCCTGGAGAGGTGATGATGGTTGTGATTATTGGGGTTTGTGTATTTGTGTGTGTGTGACATGCATGCATGTGCACGGGCATTTGTACTCACCTAGGAGACATGTGTCACCATGCTGCCCAGCTTCCAGGGCCCGGCTCAGGGCAGACATTCTGTATATGAAACTGTCATGGGTGGAGCCAGGGTAGTTTGCATAGACAGAGGTGATGATTCCCTTTGATTCGCATACCACCCGCACGTTGATGGAATGCCAGTGCTTGCGGTTTTGGTAGATGTGCTCAGTGGCCCGAGGTGGACGTAGGGCCACATGGGTGCAATCTATGGCACCGAGCACTTTGGGGAAGTGTGCCACCCTGTAAAAGTCCTGGACAATGGCCTGCCTTTCTGCAGGTGTTCTGGGCATGTATATGTGCCTGCGGGCTGAGGGGCGTGCAGTGATGATTGCCAACACCTGTTGTAGGCAGCGTGACTGCGTGGTCTGTGAGACCACCCCCCCACTAAGGCAGTAGTCCGCTGAAATGACCCAGTGGCCAAAAAATGCAGGACATTGAGCACCTTCTCCAAGGGGCTCAATGCTTGGGAGCAGAGGGTGGGGGATGTAAGGTCATCTTCCCACTCCCTGACCAGGTCTAGGATGATACGAGGTGGAAACCTATACCTGCCGTAGACCTGGTCATCAGGCATCCCAAAAAGGCTTGTCCGTGGTGAAAAAATGCGGGCCCTGGCTATTCTCCTCCTCTGGCGGTGTCCCACGATCAGTGCTGCGACAAATGGGGCATTCATCGTAGCTGTATCTACGTGTTTGCTGTTTGCGCGCACTTTTATACTGTGCGCGGGATGCTTCCATCTGCCTTTGTGTGGCGGACGCGTTGACGCCTGTGCACGTCTTTTGCGGTGTGCGGGTTTCCCATATTCAAATCCATGAATACGGGTTGTTCGCATGCGTGTGGGCGTTCCGTGTAGTTCCCTGCAGTACTTCCCCAGTTACACCTTCTTTTTCACGCGTTGTTCCCCATTCCGCATGTTACGCCCACTGTTCCGCCCACTTTTGTTGAGTGCGCCGTGCTATGTGCGCTTTCCCTGTGCGCGTAGCACATGCCATTTGATGACGTGTGCGCCCGTGTGCGCCATGCACGGATTTGGCGCACAACCAGTGGAAAACACCCGCAGCGCTTTCCTTGAATCGCACACGTGCGTTTGCTTTCTCACACTTGCGCCAGCTTGCGCTGGGATTTTCGGCGCACATTTGTTCCATGATTCGGCCCCTATATTTGTTTGATAAATAATTAAATATGCAAACTAGATAGATATAGATATTGTTTGCACATAAATATTGTGCATCAATGATTCATATATCCTAGCCTTTGTGCAAGTGAGGCACTATTCTAAGCTGAGAAAACACTCTTGTGCAAAAGTATCAGAGTGTGAAACACAAAAATATATAAAACACATTTCATGTCATGCCATAATCAGACTAACATCATTGGATTCATGTCCAGAGAGCAATCTGATGAACTGATAAGTAACATGATCATATGTGCGAAACACGAGGTTTCAGAAAGTTGCAATTTTTTAATGTAGAAAGGTCCACAATTGCATCATATCAAAGGGAGGGAAACTGGGTTCAGAAGTTACTCCCATTACACTGCCCTCTTCATTAAAATTCCCAATTAATTTGAGGGGCATGGTTTAGTGTGATATCACTTTTAGAACATTGTCCAATCACATAGACTGACCAATTAGATTAGAAAACCAGTACACACCTCTAAAGGGAGGGGTTTCAGATCTATAAAAGTCAAAATCCATAGATTTGTGGTACTTTCACTAGCTCGCTCACTGATGGACTGAATGACTGATTGTTGGGAAGAAGGAGAGAAAGGAGAATTGACAGATTCAAAAGGAAGAATAGAATAGATTGCTTTCTTTTGGACTCCTGTTGGATTGCTAGTAGTGCACTGCAAGAGACATTAGACTATGTAGGGAAATTGACCCCTTCTTTCTGACTAATGCCCGCCTATTACCAGAGAGGGAGAAGGGTCCCAGTCCTTTAGAAGGTGCCCACCTGTCTGTGAGACAGCCAAAAAGAAATTCCTATAAGTATAATATTAAGGGGAAATATAATTCCAAAATGAAGTATACTGAAAAGGGGAATAGATTAATAGATTAAATCCCAGCTCATTTAATATGCGAAAGTATTGGGATGGTATATACATTGATTGTTCATCCTAGGAAATTAATACATATTTTGAAAGTGTATTTGATTCTGGAATAATAGATTTGATAAAATCAGTCCTCTGGTGTGTGTATTTGGAGACCCCCTGACTTCTCTGTGCTATGCGCAAGCATTTAAAAAAAAAAAAAAAGGTAGCTGGCGCTCCTCTCCAGAATGCACATGGCACGATAACCTGTTCTGAGATGAGAGTTTGCAGCACACGCTTTTTGCTCACTGTACCTTTCACAGATGGGAAATATCCATTTGCATATCAGTCTTTGTCCCACCCACATGGGCAGTCCAGCACCGAAATGATGTGGCAATTCCTCTCTGAACAAGAGTACCAACAGCAACCCCATACACGTGTTTCAGCCTTGTTGGGCCTCATCAGTGAGGTAAAGCTGCGCCTCTCTGAGCACAGTGAACAGGGAGTCCAGGTCTGGTTGCCCCCTGGTAGCAAGGTGACCAACCCCAAGTTTCTTGCAAATATTTTTTTTTAAAAAAGGTAGCTGGCGCTCCTCTCCAGAAAGAACATGGCACGATAACCTGCAAGCATAAAATAATTATTTTGGGAGTCCAAATGATATCTTGCTGTGTACATACCTAGAAAAATAAAATATTTTAATGAATTCCGTGGTTACAGCACCAAGCAGAGTACTGTTACTAATGCTGAACCACTCAAGACAGACGGGAAAGGGTTACTAACTGCTACCCTTTTCCCAAATTTAAGTTACCGATTGAAAATTACAAATGTACACTTTTACACATTAATGCAATAGAGAAGAGCACTGAAGAAAATCTAGAAAATTTACATTCAGGAATGTCAAGTAGCTTGTCTTATGAATTTTGTTTTCTGAAATGCTGTTTGTGATGCTCACATGTTTATTGGTAATAAAGGAGGTGCTTATTTTAAATGAATGAGAAGTTGAAAGATTCTGACAGGGAGGGATGTCCTAATATAATTTTGCTTTTTCCAGATGAAAGCATTACCTGAACCCTCATACATATTTCAACCCATGATACAAATGCGCTCAGGGTAAACCAAATATATAGATGGTGTGTGTGTTTACAAAAATCTCTAGCCAAGTAATTGTAGGCTATGCTTGCGACCTGTTATCCCAATTAAAAGGTAATCTGAGAGGTGATTAGAGTACCAGTTGAAACACCTGTGGTACTCGGACCCTTTGACTTGCTGTCTTTGGCCATACCCACTTTTACTATATATTCTGCACACCGAGTTGAAGCAGCGCAATAGAGGCGCGATAGTAACACAAGTGAAAAGAGCAAAGCACGTCACAGTCACACGGTCATCCAGCCATAAGGCAGCAGGAGCAGTCATGGCTTATGTACTGGATGTTACTAGTCAGTCTGAACCAGTCACACAACCTACTTTGGCTATGGACGAGAATGAGCATGAACACCAGTAAGAGAAAAAACACCCACCAAGCATGCAGCCAATATCCACCTCTATGACTTGAGATGCCCAAGAGTCTGTCTGCCCAAAATAATCAAATCCCCTCCTTCTCCACCAGCTAGCGCACCTCCTATACCTTACACAATGTCCAACTATTTTTTACCCGAAAGTGAGGGGAGAAGCTCTCCTGGTCTCCACACGAGAATCGCACATTACAACTGCATTCTACTGTTTAGGGAGTAAAACGACAGAGAAAGTGATATGCTACTCAGTCTTATGATAACGAGCCTTTGAGTGAATCTGCAGTGCGTTATTCTATTCCTCATCATTGAGCGGAGATTACCAACACTGAACAAGCTGCAAAGAGTTGTGTGTCACCTCCGGAGCCCCCGTACTATGATTGAAGCATAGAGAACTGAAAGATAAAGAATTAGTCATAAATCATAATCATGATGACTTATTAGATAAAAGTCTACTATCTACACCTGATCTACCCATACATAATTCCACACTGGACAGCATTGACCATCCGGCAGAGAATAAGGAGGCAGCTGAAGTGGTCAACTTGAGCAGCAAATCTGCCTTGCACTAAATTCAGAGACACACGTAATAAACACAGTTCCTCCTTTACTTTATTCCAAACACTGGAAAAACTTCATTGCTCGCTGATCGATAAATGTAAATGCGATGCAATGCAACCAACATACTTGGATCGCACCTCTCTACTCAAACTAATCTTGGGTCACTCAAACTTCACCACACCTATAAGTAAACTAGACATATGTGAAAATGACGAAAATGGAAAATAAGGAACCCATTATCGATGAATCAGCCTACTTAGAGGATTTGGAGCAGTTATTCGATCAGGGAAGTAACACACCTCCTCAGGAATCTAAGCTTCAATCTAATGTTGATACCACCATGACACACAAGCTATCTACTAGAGACAACATCACTTTTAACCTGACTAATGTGCTACGCAGGGCTTACATTAAGGTTGCGAGCAAAGCAAAAACCAGAACATTCCAGTACTTAATACGGGTAACACTGCCCTCAAGATTCAGAGTCTTATCTGTCACAGCAGCAGCTACCATCTTAACATTTCGGCTGTTCAGCAATTGTTTAATTGTATCCTATCACTACGAGGTATCGTCTCTGATGACATAATATTAGTAGATCAAACGGAATGCATATCAAATGCTACAATTATACACTTCACATCTTCCTCTGTTATGGACTTTGTAATGCACTTTGACCATGACTTTCAGGAAATTGAGGTATGACTGCATTGTAGTTAAGTCCCCTTTTGGTTGTAGATCCTCAAGGGATGACCTCTATTTCTGCCTCACGCCACAGTATCAAGAGGGCTCATTGCATCTGTAAGGGAGGAAGGGTCTCCCAGGCCCCCCTTCATTCCTGATGACGCACACGGTATGGTAATTTCACGGTTGACAGCACACCTCTGACCAAGGTGTGAGGTAGCCATTGAATGATACATAGCTGTGCATGGCCTATGAGCCACGAGACTCCATTTTGTATGAACTGCAGACTCCATTTTCTATTAGGCTGCACATACACACTGAAGGCGAGCATGCATCTCTCCCCTTCTCTCACTGTGCACAGCTAGGCTGCCACCCCCCACCTCATCCCCTCTGCCGGCTCCACGGCTGCTCTGTTCTCACGGAAGCTTGGGTGCAAATTGTTGCAAGCTAACACTGTATCTCTCTTCTTCCTCTCAGATCACTGTCCTGTGGGTGACCTGGCTAAAGCCTTGCCATAGAAAAACCAATCCATCTCCAAAAATCTGCCTCGGCTCTGACAAACCCCTCTTTGAGAATTATACACCTCAAACCCCCTAACCTTTTGTCCCTTTGATGTAACAGTTGCAAGACCCCTGCTCATGTGCCACCCTAGTTCACCCCATGTATCTAATCCCGTGAGGCCATATATTTTTCCTGCACTAACAAATAGTAAAACACCCATGTTTGATCTAAGAAACATCTGATCAATATATTCTGAAATACTGTGTTAGATAAGGCACTCAGACCCATGTATCTTCGCTCTCCCTGTGGCCCAGGTCAAATGCCTATGTGATATTTATTATGTTGAAGTTTATGTACTATATTAAACCTTGCATAGCTTAGTGTGAAGTGGTAGCAAGAAATATAACTGCACGGACATCGCCTGACCCCGCATCCCTCCCAGATGAGTCCAGCTGACCCATGTGCCTCAAGAAGATGCAAGTTCAGCGCTGACCAATCCTGGAGCAACACGATTATATGATCTGTAATTTCTTGTCTTCTCCAATCAATGAGCAATACTTATTGTATCCCCTATAGCACACATCATCAATGACGTGTTTTTGTAATATAATGTGTTTTTTCTGTATCTTCGGCAGAGCGCTCTCGGAGTAGCAGATTTCTCTGTCTGCCCCATTTAACTTTATATAAAGGCATCTCTTTTACTCACTCGCAATTGGTCCTGCTCTCATTCCCTACTGGGGTGTGTCCATTGGTGTCTTATTATTTGGGTATTTCATTGTACGAGTGGGGAATGCCTGCTTTCATTTGGTGACCCCAACGCGATAGCCTCCTTTTTTTCTTTTGATACGAGATGGCCCCCAGCCACAGTGGCGAGATCTAGTGTGCCCCATCAAGGCTGCCCACCTACGGCAACTTGTACCCTTTAGAAGCGCACATTCTAGGAAAGAAGGTTCCACAGGTCCTGGCTTTACAAATACCCAGCTGTACCGTTTGCCGATGCCTGGTCTGGCCATTGAGCGTGGGGAGGCACCTTGACAGACTGGGTCCGGAGGCTCTCGGATCAATACGGACACAAGAGTATCAATTGCGAGAGACTCTAAAAGAAGTTGAGGGGAATGGGAAGGGAGTCAGATTGAGGTATTTTTTGGTGACAGCTAGTGGGGGTAGAAGCAAAGGGTCTTATCTCTTTACTGCTCTTTTCTGCATATGGCCAATAGGATTTCATAAGAGCTGACAATGTGAACAGAGGTACAGGAACCTAGCTCTGCAAGGGGGTAGAAGGTGGCGCCACATAGTGCTATCTAGACTAGTAGAAGAGGTTAAATGGTGAATAAATAAACAAAGTAGGTGTCTCGTATAAGGAGAAGACTTGGAATAGAATTAATTTGCTTTCTTTTCTCTTCTTTCTAAGGAAATAAGGTCTCTAGAGGGAATGTCCATAAGGGACTAGCAAGGGGGGAGATTCTGGGTGAAGTAAGGGGGCAAGGGAGAACAGGAAGGTAGGGGTTGTGGTTCATGTTCATGTTTCATGTTTGTGTCTAATGTTACATGCTGTATGTGTGTATGTCAATTTGTGCGTTAAACCTCAAATGGCCAATGTTCTGTTTTATTTTTTGATCAAAATGCTATTTGGTGGTATGAAGTGTTCAAAGATTGAACAAAAGCATATTGTGACAGTGGTACTAGAAAATTGTTGAAAAGTTTCTTTTTTTTAAAGGGCATCTCGTAACAAAAGGGTATTAAAAGTGGTTTTACAGTGTTCCTACATGCACACACGCACCTCACAGCCAATAATTAACGCACAATGGGGGCAGAGACGCCATTCATGCATATATGCCAGGGCCTACCTGTGTATAGCGAGAAAATAAAGAAACACCATGAACAGTGGCCAACAGAAATGAAAGGGGAGGGAATGCCCCAGATATGGCTAGAAGGCAGGTTGTTCGATAACACAGTGCTAGACATGGTAGCAACATACTTGACCATCAAATATAAAGGTAAATAACTCCAAAACAGAAGAGAAGTGTTAGATTTGTGGAGGTTATTTGAAGAAATACCGCCAAGCAAGAACAATGGCAAAGGTTCACCATCCCAGGTAGTGAGCAGCAACGAGGAAGAGGTAGAGAATATGGAAAGGAAACAGAGCCTCAAAAGTTATACCCACTGCTAACGAAACTCACAGAGGGATATAGTGATCCTGTGTATGTACCGAAGCCAAGTGCTCCCCCCAAATCATCAGCAACAGTTCCTCCCCCTTATTATAAAAAGGGGTTATATGGACAAAAGTGCACTCCTCCGGTCATCTTAGGGCAGTTGACACAGGACTTAGAAACACAATTAACAATGACACAAGCATAACTAATGAGATTAAGAGATATATGCAAACAAAGCCAGCTTTCACCGGGGGGTGGGCAAACACTGCCATCCCAGACACCTAACACACCAGTAAGTACATTGGGGTATCACTGGAAAGCAGGAGCCTTTCTATTCTGCATTGATAATACCCTGTCAAGATAGTACGGGTAAAGCAAGGTGAGGAGCAAGTGAGTATGGGACAAGGGAGTTTGACATCAGAAAGGGAAGAAGAATATTGGAGTGACCTAGACGAGGATGAAGAGGGGAATGGAGCAGGTGGGGTGTCACTACCCAGAGGGTCAGCACCCAGCGAACAGGGGAAGAGGAAGGGTGGCACCCAGGGAGATTGAGGAGCTGAATGGGCAGAAAGGCAGTAGCACGGAAGAAGGGAGCAAAGGTGACTAAGGAAAGAGGGAAGAGCAACTTACAGATGCCATTGATACACAAGGGAGCAGGGAGGCCTCATTATATCCCCTGGGCACAAAATGATAAAACCAATCTATTGAAAACATTGCCTCCACTCTCAGGGGGAGCGAGTAAATGGATATATGCCTTTGAGAAGAATACCGCAGGGGTTCCTTTAGCGATTGGTGATGTCAAAAGCTTGTTGGTGTGAGCAGTAGGTGATCATGCTAACGGGGTGTGGGTGAAAGCAGGGTTCCCTGGAGTCACATTGGATTGTGACCACCATGATGCGGAGTCATTTGACACTGTGAGGGCTCAGATATGGGATGCACTGGATGCACTGAGGAGCATATTCCCAGACACCCCCGACTTACAATAAGTGATGCAATGCACCATGGAGAAGGGCAAAGATGCAGCGTGCAGGATATGTAGAGGGCAGACACAGGCATGGCTTGGGACCAATCCACCTCTCTTTTTTACTTCATAATTAAGAGAGGCCTCCCAAAGGAAGTACAGAAGGACCTTGATAAAATTGCTGGGATAAAAGCCAAAGGCTGGCCAGAAATACAGAGCATTATAGTACACCACTATAGGAGGATCAAAGAAAGGGAAAAAGAGATAGCACAGAAAAGATTGGCAGACGAAGCGAAGCTTGTACAAACTAAATTGGTGAAGTTCGCAGCAGTAGCTGCAGCCATCCCGACAGAACGACAAGAAGATGGGGAGGAAGGGCCAATAGCACACGAATGGCAGCAAATTGGGCAGCAAATGGACAAGAGCAATGAACTGGCAGGGAACCATATCGAGGGCCACAATGGCAAGGAAAAGCTGGATGAGGAGGACAAGGTAGGTACTGAGGGCAAGGAGAGGGGTATGGGTGTCAGGGGCCCAGAGGATTAGGACAAGGAGTGTGCTGGGCATGTGGTAGTTGGGGGCATTTTGCAAGGGACATTTTGCAAGGGAATGTCGTACCCGTCCTATGGCACCTTATCAGAATGAACAGCAGTATGGTCACCCCCACCCAGGTAGTCCCTTTGGCCTGCCAATGGGAGGATTTACACAAGAAGAACAAATTGACCCCAGTACACACATGAACATCGAGCACTGCCACAGGGTAGACAGCAGCGACTACCACAAAAGAATCATATAATACACACACGTAGCAACCCATTTGTCAATGTGGCCAGCGCTGTTTGGAGGAGTAGCTGTGGTGGGAGACAATGTTTTTAACCACCACACAAGACGACAAGACATCCAGCATAGGACAGCCCACAGAGAGCACTTGTTTGTCCAATCCTGTCAATGACCCTAAGCCCAGACGAGGAACCACTGGTGGGGGTGAAGATAGAAAACAAGCAGTTCATCTTTATGGTGGACTCAGGAGTGGAAAAATCATGTCTAAAAGAAGACCGGTTTCCAATGTCAGACCAGAAGTTGGAAACACAAGGATTCTCTGGGGAGGTGGTCGAGGTTCCATACACTCAGAATTTGGGCATAACAGTGGAGGTAAGACAGTATGAGCACCCTTACTGTATTATGAAGATTTGCCAATACATTTACTGGGGAGGGACCTCCTAAGCAAACTCAATATGACTATCTCTTTCACAGAGAGAGGAATAGTATGCTCAACACCAGGCATATGTGCCATGAGTGCAATGTTACTGATACACACAATAGCCAGTGAATTAACAGTTTGCAGAGTGCCAGTAGACCCAGACATATGTGTAAAGGTGATACAAGTATTGGCAAGAGTAGTACCTGACATCACACGCCAGGAGTGGCAAGTACCGTCAGAATTTGTGTTTCGCCCCATGGCAGCACCTGAGGTGGCAGTCGGGTCGATAATGTCCATAGATGTGCATGGTGTGCAAGTATCAGCAAAACACATAGCATTAGTGGGACTGGATGCGCATGGGTGTGAGTGGCGGACAGTGCTGTGCATAGATCCCAATATAGCGCTACGTGACTTATCAGAAGAAGAACTGTTCACTGACAGTGACACTGATGGAGAAATAGTATTGGAGATCTGTATCCCATGTGAAATAATGATTCAGCACAGACAAGTGATAAATCCCTTCATGGCCATTGTCAGTGCACCGCCGACATTTTTCGTCCAAGACATGCAACAGGTACCATCAATACTGTGGGCCACAGGTCCCCATGATGTAGGGCTACTGCAGGAAGTTACCCCAGTAAAGATTAAGCTCAAACCAGGAGCGATATTGCCCCGAGTAAAATAGTATCCTCTATCAAGAGAAGAGGAGGAAGGAATAAAAGAGATGATACATGCCCTATCAGTAAATGGAACTATTGTGCCATCAAATTCCCCTTGTAATACTTGCATTTACCCAATCAAAAAAGCAAAGGGCGGGTCTTGGAGGATGATACAGTGCTTGAGGCCTCTTAATGCCGTCATACAAAAGGAATTTCCACTTGTCCCAAACACTGCATCCATTTTGTGTAGCATCCCAAAGTCAGAAACATGTTTCACAGTGCTATACTTAAAAAAATGCATTTTTCTCGGTACCACTGGACCCAGAATCACGATTTTTGACAGCATTTACCTTGGGGAAAGAGATAGGAACATTGCCAGTTGCCCCAGGGGTATTGTGAGAGCCCACACATTTTTAACAGAATACTACATGAAGATCTTGGGAACATTGACACAAAAAGTACAATTATCAAGTATGTGGATGATCTACTAATTTGTGGGGGAAATGAGGCAGAGTGCAGAAACGACTCAATCATACTGCTTAAGTTACTGGCCCACAAGGGGGACAAGGTAGACAAAGAGGTATTACAGTACTGCCGGACAGAAGTGCTGTATTTGGGACAATTGCTATCCAAAGATGGCAAGAGAATACTACCAGACAGAGCAGCTGCAGTGCGTGCAGCCAGTAAGCCCCACACCGTGAAAGAAATGCAGAAATTCCTTGGCATATGTAATTATTGCCGATACTAGATTATGCAGCATACACAAGGCCCTTAATACAAGCACTCAAAGAAGCACAGAGAGAAAGCACTGTACTTGCATGGACCCCAGAAATGAACACAGCCTTTGACACACTTAAAGAAATAATTTCATTCGCGCCAGTTCTAGCCACCCCTGATTATGACCGCAAGTTTTTCCTGTTCTCACATTGTGATAGAACACTCATGATAGCAGTAATGACACAGAAAATGTCACTAGGACATAAACACATAGCTTACTACAGTGGGAAACTTGCAGGGTAATTCATAGAAATTCGCACAAAAGTGGCGCACGCGGCTGGCGCACAGCCTGCCCGTGCGAATGTCTGCGCCAGCCGCGTGCGCTAAAATCGATTTCTGCGCACAGCGTATTCATGGATTTTCACATCCAAAACCAGCCGTGGCGCAGCGTGGCGCAGCGACCCTGCAGCAGCGCCAGTTACACCCCCAAGAACGCCCTCGTGCAAGGAAAAGCCTTCAAAATCCCCAAATAATCGCAAAGGGCTGCGCTAACCCTGGACCAGTTCACAGGGCTGGCAAACAGCAAACACCAAGCGGGGAACGTGTATTTCAGTGGTTCGCGGGAAGTTCCACATGCGATTGTCCTGTGTACGTGTGCATCAGGGGTGCGTGGGAAGTAACACAAGCAAAAGCAGCAGGGTACGTGTATTTCAGGGGTGCGCAGGAAGTATCACACGCAAAAGCAGCAGGGTGCGTGTATTTCAGGGGAGCGCGGGAAGTATCACATGCGATTCCATCAGGGTACGTGTATTCCAGGGGTGCGTGGGAAGTATCACACGCAAAAACAGCAGGGTACGTGTATTCCAGGGGTGCACGGGAAGTATCACACGCAAAAGCAGCAGGGTACGTGTATTTCAGGGGTGCGCGGGAAGTATCACACGCGATTCCATCAGGGTACGTATATTACAGGGGTGCGCGGGGAGCACCACACGTGAATTGCACGTGTGGGTCCTCCCAGGTGTTCCCTCTACACCCTCCACGGCCCCTGCAGGTGGCCCACACCACAGGGGCCTTCCCTGCACATGTCCTGCAGGCACCCCATCCACCATGGCCATGCCCCCCAGCCAACCCACATGTCACCTTGCACTACTGCCCACCAACGCATGTCCCCCTGCACCCCCAGCCACCAGGGGCAGCCTCCACCAGGCCCCCACCCATGTCTACCACCACCCCCACCCCCCAGCAGTGCAGGGGCAGCCTCCACCAGGCCCCCACCCATGTCTCCCACCACCCCCACCCCCCAGCCACCAGGGGCAGCCTCCACCAGGCCCCCACCCATGTCTACCACCACCCCCACCCCCCAGCAGTGCAAGGGCAGCCTCCACCAGGCACCCACCCATGTCTCCCACCACCCCCACCCCCCAGCACTGCAGGGGCAGCCTCCACCAGGCCCCCACTCATGTCTACCACCACCCCCACCCCCCAGCAGAGCAGGGGCAGCCTCCACCAGGCCCCCACTCATGTCCGCTATCACCCCAACCCCCCAGCCACCAGGGGCAGCCTCCACCAGGCCTCCACTCATGTCTACCACCACCCCACCACCCCCCAGCAGTGCTGGGGCAGCCTCCACCAGGCCCCCACTCATGTCCCCTATCACCCCCACCCCCCACCCCCCAGGGGCAGCCTCCACCAGGCCCCCACTCACGTCTCCCACCCCTCCACCCCCCAGCAATGCAGGGGCAGCCTCCACCAGGCCCCCACTCACGTCCCCTATCACCCCACCCCCCAGCAGTGCAGGGTCAGCCTCCACCAGGCCCCCCACTCATGTCCCCTATCACCCCCACCCCCCAGCCACCAGGGGCAGCCTCCACCAGGCCCCCACTCATGTCCCCTATCACCCCCACCCCCCAGCAGTGCAGGGGCAGCCTCCACCAGGCCCCCACTCATGTCCCCTATCACCCCCACCACCCAGCCACCAGGGGCAGCCTCCACCAGGCCCCCACTCATGTCCCCTAACACCCCCACCCCCCAGCCACCAGGGGCAGCCTCCACCAGGCCCCCACTAATGTCCCCTATCACCCCCACCCCCCAGCCACCAGGGGCAGCCTCAACCAGGCCCCCACTCATGTCCCCTATCACCCCCACCCCCCAGCCACCAGGGGCAGCCTCCACCAGGCCCCCACTCATGTCTACCACCACCCCCACCACCCAGCAGTGCAGGGGCAGCCTCCACCAGGCCTCCACTCATGTCCCCTATCACCCCCACCCCCCAGCATTGCAGGGGCAGCCTCCACCAGGCCCCCACTCATGTCTCCCACCACCCCCACCCCCCAGCAGTGCAGGGGCAGCCTCCACCAGGCCCCCACTCATGTCTCCCTGCACCCCCAACCCCCAGCCACCAGGGGCAGCCTCCACCAGGCCCCCACCCATGTCTACCACCCCCTCACCCCCAGCAGTGCAGGGGCAGCCTCCACCAGGCCCCCACTCATGTCTCCCACCACCCCCACCCCCCAGCCACCAGGGGCAGCCTCCACCATGCCCCCACCCATGTCTACCACCACCCCACCCCCCAGCAGTGCAGGGGCAGCCTCCACCAGGCCCCCACCCATGTCTCCCACCACCCCCACCCCCCAGCAGTGCAGGGGCAGCCTCCACCAGGCCCTCACTCATGTCTCCTGTTAGGGAGAATTCTCTGTTTAGGCTGAATTTCCTAACCTAGTGAGTCCCCCAGCAGCTTTGCTGGATTTCTGGAGTTTTTTTTCCATCCTGCCAAGAGTGAGACTCTTTTCCTCCCACTCTTGGACATGAATGTGTGTAATTCCTTTGAATAGCAATGTGTTCTATGGGCTATGGGGTCTTTTACTCCATAGGGTCTCATATGTTTTTCTATGTGTGTTACACCACACCCTACGTGCCGTAACACTGGGGCGTCCTAGCGGAACTCCACCATAGACTCCATACCCGGGGACTGACTACTGTCTCCCCGGGCATGTAAAGTCACCATTGGCTTTACTAGACCTAAATTTACTAACAGAACTAGTACAAACCATCTTATTGTGGACGTACTAGTAGGGGTAATTCGATTACTCCTGGATCTGTTACTTGAGGGGGCACTGTCCCGTCCCCCCTCGTCGAGTTTTGGCTGGTGGCAGTGGAAACTACTTGTTATGTTCGACCCCGAACATAACCCTATGGGATTCGTCCCATTGTTAGAGATTGATACTTTTTCTCGTTAATTTCTAACGTACCACCGGTCTACTTATCTTAAATGAGTTTATTGGATGGTATTTTCTGCCAGAACTCGGTTTTTAAAAATGGCGTCTGTGTTCGTCTCTGTGACTCCTAAACCAAAGGTTGAGCCCTTTGTTCCACTTTTGCCGGGCTCTGTACAGAGACCCTCCAAAGTGGTGCCATTCTTCTGGGTTACCACAGGGGTGTAGGAGGGGGTTTAGGGACCCTGGACCAAGTTGCCTTGCCAACTCCGGTCGTACTCTGGAGTGATTGGCCCAAGTGGTGAGCCTTCCCACTCACCACTTAGCATGTGTTGATTGACAGCTAGGCTGAATGAATGGGGGTTTTCTGCATAAAAGCAGGGCTTTTGGGACTGGATCTTCAGAAGTCACCACAGGACCTAAGAATCCGACGAGGGTAACGCTGAGCCGACCTGCACGACGACACCTCCGGTGGAGCCCTGCAGAACCGACTCACCACTTCCCGACGACAGAGGAGATCTCCCTGCCGGAGAGTCTCTTCCCCTGCCTGGTGGGAACAACCAGTCCCCTTTGCTTTTTCTTTGCCTCAGGACCCAGTGGTCGAATTACCCCTGCAGAGCACCTCGGCAACCGGATAGCCACTATCCCTGTACTGCGACCAAAAGGTGGTGCCTTGTGATGGAGCACTCCGCGGCTGGTCTCTTCCCTGGTGGTACACCTGACTTCACTTTTCTTCGACGACGAGATCATCTCTACTCTTGGCAAAGACCCGACGTGCATCCACCACCAGGAGCAACTGCCCCCGCCGGAGCTGTCTCCCCACAAACAAGGTACCGTGTCCGCCTGGCTTCCCTTTCAATCGGTTCAAGTGAGGTGTCTTAATCCTCTCCTTTCCGTTGGGTCGCCTCCAAGCTTTCTCACCTATTGTTCTGAACTGGTTCAATCTGCTGATAACAATTTGCTACAAAGACTAGAACGCATTTCCCCTAGAGACTTTTTGGGACATATTGCCTTGCCTCTCTCCGAGTGGGCCTGGCCTCTGAACTTTATGATCTATTGTGGTTCTTGCCTTCTTACCTTGCATTTTTGCCGTGAAGTATTGAACTGTGTTGATTTCGTAACCTGCCTATTTTTCTCTCCCGTCCTAACTAATATTAGAGTGCCATCTAGGTTGAGGCATACACCTCTGTCTGCAAATAAGTGATGCTGGTAGAACCTAGACTTGTCGAAATATTGTTAGAGGGATTGATCGTCTCTTCTTCGTAGAGTAATTGTGATTGAAGTGTTTGCCGTGATAGTGCCATAGTGTTTTTCATACATGTTCCGTTATAAATAAATACCTGAATATCTATACACTGAGTCTCGTTGCGTGTTTGCTTGTCTTACTGTGAAGAATTGCCCTATATTGTATACTCCACATACTGCTCAACTCTTCTTGAGGGAAGTCTGACTGCTCAGCCACAGCTACCAAGTGAATCTGTGTGGTACAGACTGCTACCAAGTGGGTTCACCGCCAAACGCCTGTAGTCCTAAATCTTTTGCAGTGGTCCCAGAGGGAACTGCACAGGTTTCTGCCTAACACTGGTGTACAGCGGTTGGATTTGTATCGAGTATACAGTTTAGAGTGCTTTTCGACACTTTAGGATAAATAACCACAAAATTTAGCACTAAAAAGCAACTTTCAAAAACATGTCTACGATGGAAACTTACAGTCAAGAATCCTTGTCAGGTGAAAATACTGAGCTCTCTGTAGGCAAGAGAATCTTTCTGTAAGAGGCAAGAAGTTAGAATTAATAGAGAGATTGCTGGCGAACCAAAGTCTGGGTACTGGTTCAGAGGAACCAATTTCTCCAGCAAATGTAGATAACTGTGATGGTGTTGATCTGAATCGTAATTCTGGTGATAGCAATGAAGAGGCTGACGAGGACGGAGAGGCTAACGAAACTGTCTCCCCTACTCCTCTACCTGCCTTACCCGCTGTGCCTACGGGGCCCATACCAGGTCCCACAAGTAACCCTGCTTATTTTGAACTTGAAAAAATGAAGCCCGAATTAGAATACAAACGGTTCTTGGCTCAATCTGAACGAAACCAAGAGCTCGAGTTCAGACGGATGAATGCCCAGGCTGAGCAGAAGCAAGCTGAGTTAAGACTCAGGGAAATAGAAGTTAATCACGAGTTAGAGATGAAAAAGTTGTCTATTGAAAATGCTTCTCTCTCCTCTGGTTCCTCTAGGAGCTCCAGTCCCAAAAGACCCCGGATACCGAAGGAATTAGTGGGTATGTATGAACCGAGATTAGATGTGTTGGATTGGTTAAAACTGTTTGAGTACAATCATGGGCTCCAGGACATCACCGGGAATGGTTTACTTCCCTGGTTGTTCTCTAGGCTCCCTCCTGTTGCGACTGATGTGGTAATGGAGTTGGGGGAAGGCGGATAAGACGGATTACGAAAGTGTGAAACTAGCTTTAATAGCTAGATTCGGGAAGACCCCTTCCCAGTATCTTAAGAGGTTTAGAACCCTCAAAAAGCATGATGGTACCCCTTGGGCTACCTGGGTGAGTGAAGGGTTGAAAAACTTAGAGGGATGGATTAAGGGTTACAAAGTGAACACTTATGAGGGTATGAAGAATCTTTTTATGTTGGAGTCGATTTATGATGCCTGTTCTCCTGATCTCAGACAGCACTTGGCTGATTCGAAGGAATTGGATTCCCGAACGCTAGCTAAGGCTGCTGATTTATGGGTTGCCAACAGGGCTACTCATAAGGATCCTGGGGCAACTCAGAAGAAGGATGAGGGAAGGCAGCCTAAAAAATACTCAAAAGAGAATTCGAATAACTCAAATTCCAAAGAGGGCCCCAAATAAAACCAGAAGGGTAACCCACCGGGAAAACCACAGCAGAATAGTGTGTCTTCTGGAGCGAAACCGGAAGGAGGTCAGAACAAGCCACCATTCCAAAAAGTGTTCGGTAAATGCTTTGTTTGTGGCTCGACTGATCACGTGAAAGGAGATCCCAGATGTAAGGGTAAACCTTCAGGGGTCCAGCTTGTCTCCTTAGCCTTCTCTCCAGAGGAGGAAGTCCAAATGGCAAGTGGAAACTTTCTACTGCTAGCTGACGAACCCATTGGAGTCTCAGCCAGTGTTTCTTTAGTATCTCTGGGGTTGTGGGAACAACAGAATTTAGATGTCTATAATTCTCTCCCCGATAATACTAAAGAGTATTATAAGGACAGTGTCCAGGTGAATTGTCAGGAGACTCCTGCCATTAGGGACACTGGGGCCAGCATAACTGTGGTGGATAAATCGTTTTTTCAGGCTGAGGATGTTGCTAAGGCACCCAAACGCCTCACCAAGTTAGCTGGAGGGCCTGTGCAGATGCTTCCCCAATTACCAGTTCTCATCCAGTGTAACAACATGACTGTAAAGATACCTGTCAGCATACAGAGTGAGGTACCAGGACGCGTACTGTTGGGTAACGATTTGAAAACTTTCGGAGTTGTATCGCATACTCCCAGACCTCCTAGTAAACGGTTACAGGAGCTAACCAGACCCGCAAGAGAGAGGACCATGCGCGGTACTCTCCAGGAGATGATGAAGAAGGAAATCACTCCTGCTCCACTGAAATTGTCAGCAGCTGTCTCCAAGAAAACAGAAGCGAAAGGGAAACCTAAGACTTCTCTCCCGAAACCAGCAGCCAGCATTTCAGTGCAGCCAACCCAGGCTTCCCCGCGGTTGTCCAAAGTTACACCCGTAACTCCACCTCCAGCTGAGGCTGAGAGGGGGGTACAACCCTCTGTGGTAGAATTAGACTCTGAGGAACAGCTAATGGAAGGCCAGGAACTCATTGGAGATCTGGATCCTGTTGACCATCCTGAGCTGCAGTCTTTACTGGCAGAAGGTGGACCCAGCAGGGCAGACTTCAGTAAGGGACAGAGAGAATGTCCAACTCTGGAAGGTCTTTGCCACCAGGCAGAAGCTCAGGCTGAAGGGCAAGAGCCTGGGAAATACAGGTTGCACTGGGAAGATGGCCTCTTCTACAGCGAACCAACCGAGTCTGCACCTGGAGACTACAAACGACTTGTAGTACCCCAAGAGAACAGACCACAGTTCTTGCAGTTAGCCCACAAGATTCCTTTGGCTGGTCACTTGAGTTTCAAGAAGACTAAGGAAAGGCTCTCTCTCTACTTCTATTGGCCAAAGATGGGGGCCGAAGTAGAAAAACACTGCAGGAGCTGCCACACCTGCCAGACCTCTGGTAAGGTTGGCTCCAAGAATGTGGCACCTTTAGTGCCTCTCCCAGTTGTGGGAGTCCCGTTTGAGAGAGTAGGGATTGACATCGTTGGTCCCCTTGATCCTCCAACCTCCTCAGGCAACAGGTTTATACTTTTTGTAGTAGACCATGCTACTAGGTATCCTGAGGCAATTCCGATGAGGACTGTTACAGCTCCGGCTGTGGCTAAGGCCCTCCTTGGTATTTTTACTAGGGTCGGGTTTCCTAAGGAAGTAATCTCTGACAGGGGGTCAAACTTTATGTCCCACTACATGAAAGCCATGTGGAAAACCTGTGGAGTTACTTACAAGTTCCCAACAGCTTACCACCCACAAACCAATGTGCTGGTAGAACGGTTCAACCGAACCAAGAAGAGCTTGATAGGTGCCTTAGAAGAACCCCTTAAGCGTAAGTGGGACCTTCTACTGCCATGCCTTCTCTTTGCTTATGGAGAAGTCCCTCAGGAGGGAGTAGGTTACTCTCCCTTCGAACTTCTCTATGGTCATCCCGTCAGAGGTCCATTGGCCCTGATTAAGGAGGGGTTGGAGAGTGCTCCTTCCCCCAAGCCAGTCAGAGTGACTGACTACGTGATAGGTCTCCGGAGGAGAATGTCGCACATGATGACAGAAGCAAGCGATAACTTGAAAGCTGGACAAGCATTGATCAAGAACTGGCACAATCAAAAGGCTAACATGGTTGAGTTCGCTCAAGACCAGCTCATTCTCGTTATGATCCCAACAAGGCAGAGGGCCTTGCAAGATAAGTGGATGGGACCCTTCCGAGTTGTGGGTAAACTCGGAGAGGTTAACTATCTGGTGGACTTGGGCAATCCCAAGGAGGCTCCGACAGTCTTCCACACCAACCGCCTCAAAGCGTATGTCTCACGACCTGATGTAGGAGCGTTGCTTCTAGCATCATCTGAGGAAGAAGAAGAGAGTGAAGCTCTTCCGGATCTCCTCAGAGGCTTACCTTTAGACGAACAAATTGAAGGAGTAAATCTCTCCTCCAATCTGACACCCGAGCAACAAGAAGAGTGCAAATCCATGTTGAATCAGTTTGCCTCTCTGTTCTCGCTTTCACCCGGCTTGACCCCTTGGGGCCAGCATGACATACTCACTGGTGACTGTCTGCCAGTCAAAAGCAGAGGATACAGAATGTCAGAAAACGTACAAATCCACATCAAAGGTGAGGTCAGCAAGATGCTTGATCTCGGGGTAATAGAGCCCTCTACTAGTCCATGGTCTAGCCCAGTTGTGTTAGTACCAAAGGCCGGATCTAAGGAACTTCGATTCTGCGTGGATTATAGAGCTCTTAATGCAGTCACCAAGACTGATGCCCACCCTTTGTCAAGAACAGATGAGTTGGTGGATAAACTTGGCGCCGCCAAGTTCCTCAGCACATTTGACTTGACGTCAGGCTATTGGCAAATAGCCCTGACAGACCATGCCAAGGAGAAAATTGCATTTTCTACCCCCGTTGGTTTATACCAGTTTAAGGTAATGCCTTTCGGATTGAAGAATGCACCTGCTACGTTTCAACGGATGGTAAACCAGGTTCTGAATGGGATGCAGGACTTCTGCATGGCATACTTGGATGACATTGCAGTCTTCAGCAATTCCTGGGAAGAACATGTAACCCACCTGAGAGATGTTTTGCAGGCTCTTGGACGAGCCAATCTGACCATAAAGGCGAGTAAATGCCAAATTGGACAGAGTAAGGTAGTCTATCTTGGACATGAGGTAGGAGGTGGAGAAATAAGGCCTTTGCTCAGTAAGATTGAAGCTGTGCAAAATTGGACAACACCTACTACTCAAACCCAAGTGAGAGCCTTCCTAGGCCTCACTGGGTATTACAGGAATTTCATAGAGAACTATCGGACCATAGCTTCTCTACTGAATGTCATCTCCTCGCCCAAATTTCCTAAAAAGGTTAAATGGAACGAGGAGTGCAATCAGGCTTTTGAAAACCCGAAAAAGGCTCTTTGCCAAGCCCCAGTACTCAGAGCTCCTGATTACCGCCAACACTTCATTGTGCAGACAGATGCTTCAAATGTAGGGATAGGTGCCGTACTCAGTCAACTGGATGGGAAAGGTAGGGAGCACCCCGTTTGCTTCATCAGCCGCAAGCTTAAGGATCCTGAAACAAGGTGGGCAACAATCGAAAGAGAGTGCTTTGCTATCGTGTGGGCTCTGAAGAAGTTTAGGCCGTACTTGTATGGTTCTACATTTGTCATTCAGACTGACCACCAACCCTTGAGATGGTTAATGCAAATGAAAGGGGAAAACCCAAAACTATTGAGATGGTTGATCTGCCTGCAAGGGTTTCATTTCACCATTGAGCACAGGTCAGGATGTCACCACCAAAATGCTGATGGTCTCTCTAGGATGTATGTCATCGACTAGAGGTATGAGATTCCCCTTCGTCGCCTAAAGACCAGTCTAGAATTGTATTGTGCCCTATGGTCGCCCACAGACCACATTTCAGTTGTGTTGTGCCCCTTGGTCGCCTACAGACCACATTTCAGTTGTGTTGTGCCCCTTGGTCAAAATGCTCTTTTGTGATACAGACTGCCCCAAACTGTCCTGATTTACTCTGTGATCTGACCTTCTGCGTTTTTGCACACTTACATGTACATCCCTTGTTTACCAATGCAGCCCCCTAGCCCACACCCCAAAGCGCCTACATACCTCCCTTCCACTTTTTCCATCTTTCTCACATCCCTCTCCTTTCTGGCCACCTGCAACATGCTGCATGCGCACCTAGACCAACATGCCCACCTTTGCCCCACCCCTCCAGCAGACCTCATACACAACACACCGTCATTTGCACTCCATCCCACACTCAACTCCCTTACCGACCCGGTCGGACACCACCCACTCCACCTCAGGCTCTGCAGACTGAGAACTCGCACTAAACACCTCCTTACTCTCCGCAGTACTCCACACTCCACATTCCTTAGGAACTACAGACTCAGCTCTCACACCCATACATCAGCCGCCCAGACTTCCTTCCCTGACCACGCTCACTACCTTAGCTCTCATCACGCTGAATGTGCCACGCCCAAGCCTCACACACCCAAATTCACACCGCCCACCCCCAGCACCACCAACACACACACTCTACATCCAAACTTAAGATGCGCCCTCATCAACGCGCGCTCTGTCCATGCCCATGCCATTGAAATCAATGACCTTATCTCTACCCATAATCTCGACATACTTGCCATCTCCGAAACTTGGCTCCATGAAGCCTCCAGTCCTTCCATTCACCTCGCTCTCCCTGAAAACTATACCATCCTTAGACAGGACCGTAAAAACTTAAAAAGTGGTGGCGGCGTAGCCCTCATCTTCAAGGACACCCTCTCCATAAGAATGTGTAATCAACAATGGGACAATAACGCCGATCTCACTGCCAAACTAGCCCTTTCACCTAATTGCACCATAAACTTCTTTATCACCTACAGACCACCAGGATCTCCTCTTGACTACCAAAAGCAACTCCTCCAAAACATAGGCAACAACCTCAAAAGCACCACCAAAAGCATCCTACTAGGGGACATTAATCTTGGCTTAGCTGACCCGAAGGACAAAGCAGCCGCAAATTTAGCCAAAGAATTATCTAACATGGGGTTCGAACACAAAGTTACTGCACCCACTCACAGCAAAGGCAGATCCATTGACTGGCTAGCTGATCACAACTGCTCATCGGCAATTACCTCCATCTCAGCCCTTCCATGGACGGACCATCACCTCATCCAATTTACCATTCCTATCACGCCTACTCATAAAACCTTAACCCATGCCCCACCCGCTAAAGTAAGAAGCTCCAAAAAACTCACTGCTGCCAACCTCGCCCCTCTCCTTGATACCTCACAACTCAAGCATCCATTCCCCACTGACCCTACATCTCTAGCCAACATCTATTCCAGCACACTCACTCAAGCCATCAATCTCATTGCCCCGCTAGAAGAAAAAAAAGGGAAAAAATCTATGCACTGCAACTCCTGGTTCACTGAAGAACTATCCGTCCTACGCACCAAGAAACGCAAAGCCCTAACCAGGTGGCAAGCAGCGCCTAATCAATCCTCGCTTAAAGACTTTAAAGAGATCTCTCTGACCTACAAAAAAGCCATATTCCTTGCTAAATCCGAATCCTACAACCAGAGAATCACTAATGCCAGTTCCAAATCAAGAGAAATTTTCTCCATATTCAAAGAACTCACCACACCAGCCTCTAGCCCAGACAAAATCATCAAGGATGAAGCATGGTGTACAGGCATCCAGGCTGCTCTCCTCAACAAAGTTAAATCACTCCAAGACAAAATAGCCTCCCAACGCAAAGCTCTCAACACCCCCACCTGCCCGCCCATACCTCACACCAACAACTCCCCATCACAAACACCCCTTTTTGCCTTCAGAGAAGTCTCGGAGACGGAAGTCAATGACCTCCTTAAAAAAATCAAACCCTCCACTTGCAAAGGGGATATCTGCCCACCCTCCGTAATCAAAGAGAGCGCAGAATACCTCACCCCCATCATCACGGCTTTTATCAATGCCTCTTTCACATCTGGAAGTGTACCACAATGCCTAAAAGAAGCCTGGGTCCGCCCGCTCCTAAAAAAACCCTCCCTTGATCCTTCCTCCCCTAACAACTACCGCCCCATCACCACCGTCCCCTTTCTCCTTAAAATCTTGGACAAAGCTGCACACAATCAAATCCAACACTACCTGGAAACAAACACCATCCTAGGCAAAAGACAGTCAGGTTTCCACAAAGGCCATGGGACTGAAACTGCTCTTCTAGATTTAAAAAATCAGATTACTAAAATAATGGACACAGGCAAACCTGCCCTCCTCCTCCTACTCGACCTTTCTGCAGCATTCGATTTGGTCGACCACAGCATTCTCACAACGCACCTCTCCAATGCTGCACACTTCTCTCACAAGGCTACCACATGGATCACATCCTTCCTTGAAGGCAGGGCCATGAAAGTGTACTCTGACCAGGATAGCGCCCCCCCACCACTATCAATTGTGGAGTCCCACAAGGGTCCTGCACCGCACCGACCCTCTACAACCTATTCACCAAACCCCTCTTTGACCTACTGGACTCCCTCAACATAGCGTACACCAACTACGCTGATGACACGCAGGTCCTCCTCCCCCTCTCTGGAGACTACGACCTTGACTCAGAAGCCCTCCTCAAAATCTACCCAACTATCCAAACATGGATGGCTATCAATGGCCTCTGCCTAAACGGAGACAAAACCGAAATCATCATCCTAGCCCCTAACGAAACTCTAACCAAACTCAGCCCCAATTACTCGCACTTGATCATCGACAGTATTAGCATACCTGTCTCCTCTGCCGTCAAGACCTTAGGAGTCTACATTGACGCGACACTCTCAATGACAAGACAAACCAGCGCCATTGCCTCAGCTTCTGCTCTGACTACCAAACTCATCTACGCCATAAAACCCTACCTCACCACGCCCAACTGCCTCTCCATAGCCAGAGCTACTATAGGAGCCAGACTGGACTACTGTAACGCCCTCCTGGCAGGCACCTCATCAAAAAACCTAAACAAGCTCCAAATAGTGCAAAACAATGCCCTCCGTGCTGCACTGCACATGCCCAAAACTGACCATATCTCACAGGCCAGAAGACGCGTCCATTGGCTCCCAGTCAAGGAAAGGATCAACTTTAAAATCCTCACCCTCACACACAAATGCATTAACCACACAGCACCCCCCTACCTATCTGAGACTATAACCAAGAACTCCTCCATCCGCCCCAGAAGAAGTCACCACGCCAACCAACTCCAAGTACCCACTGTAAAAAGAGCCAAAGCCGGCGGCATTGGCTTCCCTCACATAGCACCTAAGCTATGGAATGCCCTCCCCAACGCGCTTAGAGCAGAACCATCTCTGTATCTCTTTCGCAAATCCCTCAAAACCACGCTATTCAACTAACTCCACCTTCCCTTCACCCACCTCAGCTCGCACACATCTGATACGAAAAGTGTTCGATACGAAATGCTTCCTGTAATGAAAATTGCTTTGTAACCATCTTCCTTCCATTGTAACCAGACTATGTATGTATTCATGTAACAGCGCCACGATGCCCCCGGGCTGATGTGCGCTTTAAATAAATCTGAATAAATAAATAATAAATAAATTCATCCAGGAGTGGATTAAATCCTCCTGTCCCTTAGTCTGGGGTGGGGGGGGCGAGTGTTAGGGAGAATTCTCTGTTTAGGCTGAATTTCCTAACCTAGTGAGTCCCCCAGCAGCTTTGCTGGATTTCTTGAGTTTGTTTTTTCCATCCTGCCAAGAGTGAGACTCTTTTCCTCCCACTCTTGGACATGAATGTGTGTAATTCCTTTGAATAGCAATGTGTTCTATGGGCTATGGGGTCTTTTACTCCATAGGGTCTCATATGTTTTTCTATGTGTGTTACACCGCACCCTACGTGCCGTAACACTGGGCCGTCCTAGCGGAACTCCACCATAGACTCCATACCCGGGGACTGACTACTGTCTCCCCGGGCATGTAAAGTCACCATTGGCTTTTCTAGACCTAAATCTACTAACAGAACTAGTACAAACCATCTTATTGTGGACGTACTAGTAGGGGTAATTCGATTACTCCTGGATCTGTTACTCGAGGGGGCACTGTCCCGTCCCCCCTCGTCGAGTTTTGGCTGGTGGCAGTGGAAACTACTTGTTATGTTCGACCCCGAACATAACCCTATGGGATTCGTCCCATTGTTAGAGATTGATACTTTTTCTCGTTAATTTCTAACGTACCACTGGTCTACTTATCTTAAATGAGTTTATCGGATGGTATTTTCTGCCAGAACTCGGTTTTTAAAAATGGCGTCTGTGTTTGTCTCTGTGACTCCTAAACCAAAGGTTGAGCCCTTTGTTCCACTTTTGGCGGGCTCTGTACAGAGACCCTCCAAAGTGGTGCCATTCTGTCTGGGTTACCACAGGGGTGTGGGAGGGGGTTTAGGCACCCTGGACCGAGTTGCCTTGCCAACTCCGGTCGTACTCTGGAGTGATTGGCCCAAGTGGTGAGCCTTCCCACTCACCACTTAGCATGTGTTGATTGACAGCTAGGCTGAATGAATGGGGGTTTTCTGCATAAAAGCAGGGCTTTTGGGAGTGGATCTTCAGAAGTCGCCACGGGACCTAAGAATCCGACGAGAGTAACGCTGAGCCGACCTGCACGACGACACCTCCGGTGGAGCGCTGCAGAACTGACTCACCACTTCCCGACGACAGAGGAGATCTCCCTGCCGGGAAGTCTCTTCCCCTGACTGGTGGGAACAACCAGTCCCCTTTGCTTTTTCTTCGCCTCAGGACGCAGTGGTCGAATTGCCCATGCAGAGCACCTCGGCAACCAGATAGCCACTACCCCTGTACTGCGACCAAAAGGTGGTGCCTTGTGATGGAGCACTCCGCGGCTGATCTCTTCCCTGGTGGTGCACCGGACTTCACTTTTCTTCGACGACAAGATCATCTCTACTCTTGGCAAAGACCCGACGTGCATCCACCACCAGGAACAACTGCCCCCGCCGGAGCTGTCTCCCCACAAACAAGGTACCGTGTCCGCCTGGCTTCCCTTTCGATCGGTTCGAGTGAGGTGTCTTAATCCTCTCCTTTCCGTTGGGTCGCCTCCAAGCTTTCTCGCGTATTGTTCTGAACTGGTTCAATCGCCGATAACAATTTGCTACAAAGACTAGAACGCATTTCCCCTAGAGACTTTTTGGGACATATCGCCTTGCCTCTCTCCGAGTGGGCCTGGCCTCTGAACCTTATGATCTATTTTGGTTCTTGCCTTCTTACCTTGCATTTTTGCCGTGAAGTATTGAACTGTGTTGATTTCGTAACCTGCCTATTTTTCTCTCCCGTCCTAACTACTATTAGAGTGCCATCTAGGTTGAGGCATATACCTCTGTCTGCAAATAAGTGATGCTGGTAGAACCTAGACTTGTCGAAATATTGTTAGAGGGATTGATCGTCTCTTCTTCGTAGAGTAATTGTGATTGAAGTGTTTGCCGTGATAGTGCCATAGTGTTTTTCATACATGTTCCGTTATAAATAAATACCTGAATATCTATACACTGAGTCACGTTGCGTGTTTGCTTGTCTTACTGTGAAGAATTGCCCTATATTGTATACTCCACATACGGCTCAACTCTTCTTGGGGGAAGTCTGACTGCTCAGCCACAGCTACCAAGTGAATCTGTGTGGTACAGACTTCTACCAAGTGGGTTCACCACCAAACGCCTGTAGTCCTAAATCTTTTTCAGTGGTCCCAGAGGGAACTGCACAGGTTTCCGCCTAACATCTCCCACCACCCCCACCCCCCAGCCACCAGGGGCAGCCTCCACCAGGCCCCCACCCATGTCTACCACCACCCCCACCACCCAGCAGTGCAGGGGCAGCCTCCAGCAGGCCCCCACTCATGTCTACCACCACCCCACCCCCCAGCAGTGCAGGGGCAGCCTCCACCAGGCCCCCACTCATGTCTCCTATCACTCCCACCACCCAGCCACCAGGGGCAGCCTCCACCAGGCCCCCACTCATGTCCCCTATCACCTCCACCCACCCAGCAGTGCAGGGGCAGCCTCCACCAGGCCCCCACTCATGTCCCCTATCACCCCCACCCCCCAGCCACCAGGGGCAGCCTCCACCAGGCCCCCACTCATGTCCCCTATCAAGCCCACCCCCCAGCCACCAGGGGCTGCCTCCACCAGGCCCCCACTCATGTCCCCTATCACCTCCACCCCCCCCGCCACCAGGGGCAGCCCCCACCAGGCCCCCACTCATGTCTACCACCAACCCCACCCCCAGCAGTGCAGGGGCAGCCTCCACCAGGCCCCCACTCATGTCCCCTATCACCCCCACGCCCCAGCCACCAGGGGCAGCCTCCACCAGGCCCCCACTCATGTCTACCACCACCCCACCTCCCAGCAGTGCAGGGGCAGCCTCCACCAGGCCCCTACTCATGTTCCCTATCACCCCCACCCCCCAGCAGTGCAGGGGCAGCCTCCACCATGCCCCCACTCATGTCCCCTATCACCCCCACGCCCCAGCAGTGCAGGGGCTGCCTCGACCAGGCCCCCACTCATGTCTCCCACCACCCCCACCCCCCAGCAGTGCAGGGGCAGCCTCCAGCAGGCCCCCACACATGTCTCCCTGCACCCACACCCCCCAGCCACCAGGGGCAGCCTCCACCATTCCCCCACCCATGTCTACCACCACCCCCACCCCCCAGCAGTGCAGGGGCAGCCTCCACCAGGCCCCCATCCATGTCTCCCACCACCCTCACCCCCCAGCAGTGCAGGGCAGCCTCCACCAGGCCCCCACTCATGTCTACCACCACCCCCACCCCCCAGCCACCAGGGGCAGCCTCCACCAGGCCCCCACTCATGTCTACCACCACCCCCAGCAGTGCAGGGGCAGCCTCCACCAGGCCCCCACTCATGTCCCCTATCACCCCCACCCCCCAGCCACCAGGGGCTGCCTCCACCAGGCCCCCACTCATGTCCCCTATCACCTCCACCCCCCAGCCACCAGGGGCAGCCTCCACCAGGCCCCCACTCATGTCTACCACCACCCCCACCTCCAGCATTGCAGGGGCAGCCTCCACCAGGCCCCCACTCATGTCCCCTATCACCCCCACCCCCAAGCCACCAGGGGCAGCCTCCACCAGGCCCCCACTCATGTCTACCACCACCCCACCGCCCAGCAGTGCAGGGGCAGCCTCCACCAGGCCCCTACTCATGTCCCCTATCACCCCCACCCCCCAGCAGTGCAGGGGCAGCCTCCACCATGCCCCCACTCATGTCCCCTATCACCCCCACGCCCCAGCAGTGCAGGGGCTGCCTCGACCAGGCCCCCACTCATGTCTCCCACCACCCCCACCCCCCAGTAGTGCAGGGGCAGCCTCCACCAGGCCCCCACACATGTCTCCCTGCACCCACACCCCCCAGCCACCAGGGGCAGCCTCCACCAGTCCCCCACCCATGTCTACCACCACCGCCACCCCCCAGCAGTGCAGGGGCAGCCTCCACCAGGCCCCCATCCATGTCTCCCACCACCCTCACCCCCCAGCAGTGCAGGGGCAGCCTCCACCAGGCCCCCACTCATGTCTACCACCACCCCCACCCCCCAGCCACCAGGGGCAGCCTCCACCAGGCCCCCACTCATGTCTACCACCACCCCCAGCAGTGCACGGGCAGCCTGCACCAGGCCCCCACTCATGTCCCCTATCACCCCCACCCCCCAGCCACCAGGGGCAGCCTCCACCAGGCCCCCACTCATGTCTACCACCACCCCCACCCCCAGCAGTGCAGGGGCAGCCTCCACCAGGCCCCCACTCATGTCTCCCACCACCCCCACCCCCCAGCCACCAAGGGCAGCCTCCACCAGGCCCCTACCTATGTCTACCACCACCCCCACCCCCCATCAGTGCAGGGGCAGCCTCCACCAGGCCCCCACTCATGTCCCCTTTCACCCCCACCCCCCAGCAGTGCAGGGGCAGCCTCCACCAGGCCCCCACTCATGTCCCCTATCACCCCCACCACCCAGCCACCAGGGGCAGCCTCCACCAGGCCCCTACTCATGTCCCCTATCACCCCCACCCCCCAGCCACCAGGGGCAGCCTCCACCAGGCCCCCACTCATGTCCCCTATCACCCCCACCCCCCAGCCACCAGGGGCAGCCTCCATTAGGCCCCCACTCATGTCTACCACCACCCCCACCCCCCAGCAGTGCAGGTGCAGCCTCCACCAGGCCCCCACTCATGTCCCGCTGCACCCCCACCCCCCAGCAGTGCAGGGGCAGCATCCACCAGGCCCCCACTAATGTCTACCGCCACCCCCAACCCCCAGCAGTGCAGGGGCAGCCTCCACCAGGCCCCCACTCATGTCTACCACCACCCCCACCCCTCAGCAGTGCAGGGGCAGCCTCCACCAGGCCCCCACTCATGTCCCCTATCACCCCCACCCCCCAGCCACCAGGGGCAGCCTCCACCAGCGCACATTTTGGCGCACATTTTTTTCAGGCGCAGGGACGCTACCGCCTGCTTTCTTGTGGCGTACTTGTTTGGCCCTGTGCGCGTCTTTGACCGTGCGCTGGTTTGCCCTATTCGATTCCATGAATACGGGTTGTAGGCAAGCGTATGGGCATTCCGCACACTTGCCTCCTGTACTTCCCCCGTGACGCCCATATTTTCACGCATTGTTCCCCATTCCGAGTGTTACGCCCCATGTTCCGCCTACTTTTGTGATGTGCGCCATGCTATGTGAGATTTTTCATTGGCCGTGGCGCACGCTGTTGGATGACCTGTGCGCCGGCGTGCGCGGCGCACATTTTTAGCGCACAGCCAATGATTTTCTCGTGTACGGACTTCCATGAATCGCTGTGCGCTGGTTTCCCTGCGATTTTCGCACTTGCACTGGGATTTTCGCACTTTTCCTGCGATTCGCACGTTTTGGCACCTCTGCGCGGGAATTTTCGGCGCACATTATTTCCATGAATCGACCCCTTGATGCGTTGATGCAAGGACACTTTGCATGCAAAGAGGCTCTCTCAGCCGCCACGTTCTCCATTGTAAAAAGTGCCACTATAATAATGTTCAGTTCACTGTTCACTGTAACACTGTTGAGCACTCATTGTTTGCCATTCTTGAAAGATTGAAGTCCACACTGACAATGCAAAGAGCCACAGCATATAAGATAATTCTATCCAGTTCAAACATACACATAGTACAGTGTAAAACAGTGAAATCAGCAACATTCATTACAGAAGCATGCATATTAGAACTTATGCAAAACCATGACTGTGCCACGTACAAAGGGGAAGAGGACGACATGCCCAGAGCAAGCGAAAATACCCTACAAGACGGGGAAGTGTATTTTGTAGATGGGTCAGCGTCAATTTGCCAAGAGACAGGCAAAAAACATGTAGGAGTGGCAGTGGTGCGATTGGAGGATGTAGAGTATGAGGTAATAGTGCAAAAGAGTTTACCCATGCACTTTTCAGCTCAGGCAGTAGAATTAGTGGCACTAATTGAGGCTTTACACAGACAGCAAAAGGGTGTGCAGTAACAATCTATACAGATTCAGCCTACATGACTACAACAGTACACGGGGGACTGTCAAGGTGGGGAAGGAGACGGTTCAGAAGGGCAGATGGGTCCCAAGTACAACATGCAGAGCTTTTAAAAGAACTTTTTAATAGAAGCATTAACAGAACCGACAATGGTGGCCCTGGTTACATGCCATGCCCACACAAATAACAATGACGTCATCTCTTTTGGAAACGCAGCATCGGATGCTGCCGCCAAAGAAGCAGCCTATTTAGAAAAACACATAGAAGGAGAGTTCACAGTAAAAGCGAATGTGGAAGAGGAAAAAGACAATGGGTACAATTCGATGCCAACATCACAAATAATTGATTTACAAAAACAGGCTCCACTTGAAGAAAAAGAACTATGGACAAAACAAGGCTGTACAGAGTCGTCCACTGACCTCCTCTGGTGACAAACCTGCACTGGTAAGGTAGTAATGCCAAAAGAACTATTAGAAATAGCACTTCAACAGCTACACTTTCCCGCACACACTGCAAAACACCACATGGCAGCAGACATACAGGGAAATTGGTTTATACCAGGGTTACAGGAACATGTGGCAAAATTCACAATAGAATGCACAACATGCCAAACATACAATTTAGGAATGACATTGAGAATGCTGAGAGGGACACTTCCCCACCCCATTGGACCATTCTGTGAACTGCATATTGGTTACACAGACATGGGAGAAAGATGCAATGGAGCACGATATCTAATTGTGGTGGTCTGCCCCCTTTCACGTTGGGTGGAAGCAGGACCCTGTGCCCACCCGGATGCAAAATGCGCAGCAAAATTCTTAGTAAGGGAAGTTTTTCCCTGATGGGGAATATGTGATGTCATACGTTCCGACAATGGGACACATTTTGTAAATTACTTTTTTAAGACAGTATCGACCCTATTGGGCATTAAACTTAAACTCTGTTCGATTTATCACCCACAAGCAAACAGATTTGTGGAAAAGAACAACGGCCTTCTTAAACGCAGACTGTCAAAATTGTGTCACACGCTAAAGAACAATTGGGTGTACTGCTTGCCATTGGCATTGTTTGAATTAAGAACATAGCCTAGCAAAGACCACCACTTGTCCCTGCATGAAATAGTGACAGGGAGACACATGCATACCCCAGCATCAGCCTTAAGAAGAGCATCAGATGCGCACAGAACAGCCACCATATTGGGTAAGGAGTTTCAGGAGTACTTGAGAATGCTGACCAGAGCAGCAAGGAACATAGCCAAACAAATAGCTCCACCCTTTACACAGGAAAATGAAACTGACACAGTGACAGCAGAAGCAGACAGCCCGAGCACATAACTAATGCCTGGGAAAATGGTGTATGTGCGCAGTTTCGTAAGACAATGGAAAGCTCCACAATTTCATGGCCCTTAGGAAGTAATATATTGCACACCCACTGCGGTGAAAGTGAAGGGACTAAAATATTGGATTCATTTATCGGACCTGCGAAAGGCACATGACAGTGTAATAACTGAGGGGGAACAGCATATTGAGGAAGGAACAACACAAACATAAAACTATATGGTCACAAAGAAAAGAATGATACTGCATGAATGACATGCTAAAATAAGCGAATTAACAGAGAAAAATAATTGAGAAAAACTGAAATGCAATAAATGAGAGTAATAGAAGGCCAATACAATAAGATAAGTTGTTTTTACGGGCTTCAGTGTACATATGCATATAGTAGAAGTAACATTGCCTTTGTCTGGCTTCATTCTCATTGCTTGTCTATCTCCTTCTTCTTCTATATGTCTGCCTATCCCCCCACATTTCTTTATCTAATAATGTTTCACTTTATAAAGAAGCAAATGTAGTATAAAATAAATTGTACAGTAAAAAGGAAATTAGTGTGTGCTTAACCAAATTATATCTCACTCTGTAGGTACAATTATGGCTGAAACAAGGGTGCTCAATGCCAGCGACTCAACAGTTGATAGCAATAGGAGAAATGTTAGTACTACTAGGGCATACTCTTCTGAATGTGGGTTGTGTTTTTCTGCGATATTATTTTTGATAATGTTATTATATCTCACGCTCTATTGGGCCAAATCTTGTATCTCTGTCGACACAGAAGAGGGGGAGGTGGAATTAAAACGATACAAGAAGGAACCCACTTAGTGTGGGATGGTTTTAAATTAATATGGGCCCACAATGTTTCCATAAATCTCACTACCGTGCACAAAAACAAAACTGTCAGAAACGCACAGGCTGATTATTTGATAACTGATCATCCTGATCGTGACTTTAACATGTATGATATGAATGATCCTGATGCCTATGCGTTTTTGTTGCTACATGTTGATCTCCATACAGACATATAACCTACCTGAAGTGGTGATTATGTGAATGATGAAACACAGACCCCCCACCCCAGCACCTGACACAATGTATTGGCAGCCAAGCGGTGGGAGGAGTGGAAAGGTAATGACTGGTATATTCCCCATCCGATATCAAACATTATTAGAAGTCCAAGCTGGTCAAGGGGGGAACAGGAGGCAGAAAAGGGACATGGGACGGAAAAGGTATGATGCATATGATTCAGTGGAAGACCCATGCCACCCAGATCAATCAAACAAATGGTATTCAGATATAAGTACAATGGCAAAGCAAGCAACGAATGAAAGCTGGTATGTGTGCTCGTTGATTCCAGATGCCTCGGGCACTCCTAAAATGTTTTTACCACAGGAGGCGCCTATTGCTACGGCTCAGTGTCGAATACATCACTGTGTAGAATTAAAAGCACCTATCAGGCGCACACTGTTTCATAATAAAAGTTACAAAATGAAAAACCTGCCACCACAAGCCACAAGGGGTACTATGCGTCAAGGAGCCATTCTTTGTGATCCAAGGGACAATGTTTGCCAACAACAAGTGGCAGGAGGAGCAAGTGTTGAGCAAGGCAGAGGCTTTGCGAGGACTGTTGGATGAAAAGCAATGGATCAAAGAAACATGCACTCCTATCTGATCTCAGCACATTGCCAATCTAACGTGGGTAACAGCTCTCGAGAAGCCAATCAAAATCCAATGTAAAATACCATACAAACGTTACTTCCATGGAGAAGGGAAAGTGCCCCGGGTACAAACAAGAACTGCAACAAAACGCCCATCTTACCAGACATGAAGGAAGGAACAGCGGCTTTAATGGACACTTACTGCGTATGCTGCAAACAGGCGTACTTGCACCTTCCGCCATCGTGGAGGGGGACTTGCACTCTGGCAACGCTGCACTCCATCCTGATGGTAATACCAGAAAGCCATATCCAAGGGATGAGGGTGCCAGCAAAGACGTCCCAGGCACCCCAGTCAACTACCGAAGAACCCTCTGCGTATGATGTCTTGTCAGAAGAGCAGCTGCGAGATCGAGTTTCACAGAAGCGAAGGGCATCAAATTACATCTCCACAGAATCCTCTGAACTTTTGGCAAAGATAACTGACAAGTTTAAGTTGTTTAATTCTGCAGAAACCTTCTTTGCATCACTCATACCAAGCAACAAGCTTGAACAAATGCAAAATGGTTGCAGATAGTCCGCTAGAAGTTCATCCAGCTGGCCAATGACACAGAAAAAGGATTCAATGTCATTAAGGGAAAACTAAGAGTGTTGCAGCTGATGACCATGCCGAACCGCTATGTCCTGGACCTCCTCACAGCATTGGATGGCGGTGTTTGCCAAAAAATCGGTAGTGCATGTTGCACTTTCGTACCTTCTGCCGAAGCAGATAATGGAATTTTGTCACACGTAATAGCAGCAGTGCGAAATTTCAGAGAAACAATAAAGGAAGAAGGGGGATTGCAGTCCAGCACATGGTTCTACAATCTGCTCAAATTGGTCCCGTCATAGCTTGGTATGGCTGTGAAGCTGCTGATACCTATCATCATCTATTTTTGTGTCTGTGCCAGATGGGACTTAGGTGCTGTGCAAAATCCATTGCTAACAGTGCAATGATGATAGTGACAATGGGCAACACAGCAAATGTGGTTCAAATGACACATGAAGCCCAGATCCAGACAGGAGAAGAGGCAGAGCCAAAATATAGGATGACTGCTATATATAAAACAGGATACATTGTAGATCCTCTCTATTACACCATCATTAAAGAACCCCATGAATTAGAATCGTACACGGAAGTATGGGTAGACCTGGCAGGGGGAGGGGGCTGTATATACATGACCTGTACCCCAGATGAGTATGCAAGAAGGGGGGAAAGTCTTAGGTCGGTGTGTCGGGCCTGGATGACAATAAAGGGAAACTCAGCCTGGGATGAAGCAGTGGCTGAGGAAAAAGAATGGAAACATTTAGAAGAGTTACATTATTCATTTCTTAACTAATGAAAGGGGGAATGTAAGAGAGGAAGGGTCTCCCAGGCCCCCCTTCATTCCTGATGACACACATGATATGCTCATTCCACAGTTGACAGCACACCTCTGGCCAAGGTGTGAAGTAGCCATTGAATGATACATAACTGTGCATGGCCTATGAGCCACGAGACTTCATTTTGTATGAACTGCAGACTCCATTTTCTATTAGGCCACACATACACACTGAACGCGAGCATGCACCTCTCCCCTTCTCTCACAGCGCACAGCTATGCTGCCACCCCCCACCTCCTCCCCTCTGCAGGCTCCACGGCTGCACTGTTGTCACAGAAGCTTGGGCACAAATGGTTGCAAGCTAACACTGTATCTCTCTTCTTCATCTGAGATCACTGTCTGTGGGTAAACTGGCTAAAACCTGGCCATAGAAAAACCAATCCATCTCCACAAATCTGCCTCTGCTCTGACAAACCCCTCCTTGAGAATTATACACCTCTATCCCCCTAACCTTTTGTTCCTTTGATGTAACAGTTGCAAGACCGCCGTTCATGTGCCACCCTAGTTCACCCCCATGTATCTAATCTTGCGAGGCCATATATTTTTCCTGTACTAACAAATAGTAAAACATCCATGTTTGATCTAAGAAACATCTGATCAATGTATTCTGAAATACTGTGTTAGATAAGGCACCTGGACCCATGTACCTTCGCTCTTCCTGTGGCCCAGGTCAAATGCCTATGTGATATATATTATGTTGAAGTTTATGTACTATATTAAACCTTGCATAGCTTAGTGTGAAGTGTTAGTTAGCAAGAAATATAACTGCACGGAAATCGCGTGACCCCGCACCCATCCCAGATGAGCCCAGCTGACCCATGTGCATCAGGAAGTTGCAAGTTCAGCACTGACCAATCCTGGAGCAACACGATTATATGATTTGTAATGTCTTGTCTTCTCCCACCAATGAGCAATACTTATTGCATCCCCTATAGCACATGTCATTAATGACGAGTTTTTGTAATATGTGTATTTTCTGTATCTTTGGCAGATCTCTCTCGGATAGCAGAGTTCTCTGCGTGCCCCATTTAACTTTATATAAAGGCATCTCTTTTACTCACTCGCAATTGGTCCTGGTCTCATTCCCTACTGGCGTGTGTCCATTGGTGTCTTATTATTTGGTTATTTCATTGTATGAGTGGGTATGAGTGGGGAATGCCAGCTTTCACATTGCATAGACATTCTTAAGTATTTTAGGGTTGATGATAGTAAGGAAAAGGCATCTGAAAGGAGGCATGACTATGGTTTATCTCAGAAATGGTGACAGAAGTTGGTTGTCGTTACTTTTGATTTTGCAACGAGAACCCTGAATCAACCCTAGCAATTCCTTTTCAATACTTTCTTGGAACACTAGGGGGCACACTCTATACACTGGTGTAGATGGATTATTTGACAATCTCGATACATTTAACTTAGTGGCCCTACAGGAAAATTGGTTGATAGTTCAACTCACACTCGACGGACGGAAGGCAGACTATACACGCACAAGCTATCAAGCGTCCCCTGGGTAGACCTAAAGGTGGATTCATATTAAGTGCTTTTAACTCAGTACAAGTTACTCAACTGGACACTGGGTCTGCCTTTGTATTGGCTGGCATTCTGAGCTGGTACCTCTCAGAAGGTAAACCTATCTCTTTAATGGTGATTGAAGTATATGAACCTCCTGATAGACATGAGCATGCCTAAATACTAGCCGCCACAGGGAAAATCATTGATGCCATGATACCAGCATTTTCACATGGAATAGGGATTTTGCATGTTACGCTCCTTATTTATTTATTTGCACTGGACCTTTGTGTTGTGTAAAGTGCTCCGGCACAGTACTAAGTAGGGACGTCCCGCACAAAGTCCGATCCATGAATCAGAAAATAATTTGTATCATGGTGCAAAGTGTACTTTTACACGCAAAGTGACTTTGCACTGCGTAAAATATTTTGTAAATTAGGCCCACTGATCTGTGCTTCATGTATGTAAAGGCAGGATATAATTTTTAATGAATCGAATTATAGGCAGAAGACAAATATGATCTATTTTCCTACTTATTATATATCCTCATTGTTCTATATGTTGTTTCAACCAATATTATATTTAAAGTGTTCTATTTCTGAAATTGTGCTTATCTGCAATGGTGTTTCTGTTTCCTATAAATATGGGAGCACAAATCTGTAAGTGGTTAGTTCTGCATATATGGATATCACCAAGAGAAAAACTATACATTTGTAAATATACTTTTCCTACTGGTTTGCTGCTGCGCTGACTCCTTTTCTGTTACGAGATGGCATCCTAGCTAATTAAACAGTATTAACCATTCAACAAAAAAAAAAAACATTGAAACCTGTAAGGGGGGTCTTAAGTTTCAGAATCCACATTCATTCCTTTCTCAATTAAATATTTTGTAGGTTATGTCTGTACAATTTTTGTTTAATGACTTCTAGAATGGCCCACCTCAATATCACTTTCGGCATGTTTTTCTGACATATAGTGTATCACTAAAGATGTGGGAGAGAATTCTTTAACAGGTCTACGCTCATGAATTCATTTATTAATAGAACGGGTTGTCTTGCCACTGTATTTTGTGTAACGTCGACATTTATTGCAATAATTAACATTATTGGTTTTACAGTTGGAAAAAACATTCAGGTTCCAAGTAATCTTTCCATTTTGGAATGTATCAGTGTACTCAGTAAATTGCCAAACCACACAATTACCACATCAGTGATGGTCTTTAATTTCTAGAAGGCCCCAGTAAGATGTAATGGACAGTTGGCTCAAGTTATTTCTTTGAAATAAGTGAACCAAACATGTCTTTAGACTTCTGTGTGTTTTTTAAAGCAAAAATAGTGGTCTTACTGTCAGGTTGTTAAAGGATTTTAGCAGATGGCAATTTGTATGTATGAATGTTATTATAGCCAACTGAGTTTGTTGAAAGTAGCTACATAAACAGATTTTTTTATTATTCATCTTACTATAAATTGTCTATCTCTGTACAAAGATAATGTAAATAATCTTGTAATTAATTAATTAATTTGTATTGTTTTGGTTAAATAAATCAACCTTTCAATACTACAGTACATACGATAAGTCAACACATCAATAGTAGTAGTACAATTTCGAATATAGAGTATCTTCGATACACCTTCATTTAAAAACAATACAAATTCAACAATTTTGAGTTTTAAAAATAATACAGATTCGACAGGTTTTGAATTTAAAAGCACAAAAAGATAATAATGTGCTTTAAAAACAATTCCACTCCCATAAAGTATGTTAAATTCCGTTAATCACTCTCCGCTCCTTCAACAGCAAAGCCTTCCTAAGTTTGGATTCGACACTTGGCAGGCAATCCACGGAGGAGGATGAGGCTGGTCACTGGGGCATCCTTACGCGAAGGGGAAGATTTCAGTGGTCGGAGAAGCAATTGGGCAACGGGTCAGTGCCCTGAGTAAACATTATGGGGGCATACGCTGTATATGAGCAACCAGCAGTTATATTGGCGCAGAATGGTTCTTGCTGAGGGAGTTTCTAAAAATTATGGAGCAAGTTGCCTGGGATTGGCTGGTGAATCAGGGCAGGGCTGGCGATGCCCGGGAGAAAGAGCTTTCCGGATTACAGTGGCGGGGCTGGGTCACAGGCTTTCGAGGGATGCCGGCTACTAGGTAGAACTGCTTAACAGTGAGCGCTTGCTTTGACATCTGTGCAGAACATGCTGACACAGGTTTGAATCCTGGCAGGGCCAAACTCAGCCTTTCAGTAATAATAATCAGCGCTCAGGAGCAGGAGGGTTCATAGCCCTATATAAATGCCGAATTATTATACCGCTTGGAGAGCAAATTGGCACGAAGCAGCTCAGGTTCAAGCTCCGGGTCTGCTCGGAGAAACTTCTGGCTATTAAGCAGGTTATAAGTAACCCAGCACAGCATATACTTAGGGGATTCATCTACCCCACAGAAGATTAGGTTGGGGAGATGGGCCTTACATGAGAAGTATAATGGAAAGGGGGCGCCTCTCTTTGGAAAGTTGGGAGGTTGTGAGTACATGACAAGACAAATGGAAGCCGGGCTGAGACAAGGGGGAAAGAATGCAAAGGTGAAATTCTAACAATGGACTTAAAACCCAGATTCACCCGTCGAGAACGGCGCTCTCCCAGTTGATAACTCCTGCAAGGGCAGGCAGAGCAAGGTTAAGGTATTGGGAGAGCGATAGCCTGATAAAGGGGTAGAAGAATTTCTGTGGTTGGAGTATGCTGAAAAAGTGACCTCTCAGAGGGGGTAAACTAGGAGCCGGTGGGTTGAGTTCAGGGAAGGAAATATGGTAGGGGCTGAAGGTTCCCCAGAACAGGCACAACGTGGTCAAAAGTGAAGCCCCGGGTTGAATAGACAAAATAGCGAGTGCATTGGCCAGCATGGGGCATGGGACACTTTACATAAAATTGGGCACAAAGTGCACTAAGCTCCTGGAGAGGTGTTTCACAGAGCGGGCATGGGCTGAAAGGTGGTAGGGGCTGAAAGTTCCCCAGAACAGGCACAATGTGGCCAAAAGTGATGCCCCTGGTTGAATAGACAAAAGAGCGAATGCATTGGCCAGCATGGGGCATGGGAAATGTTACATAAAATTAGGACACAAAGTGCACTAAGCTCCTGGGGAGGTGTTTCACGGAGCGGCCATGGGCTGAAATGGGGTAGGGGCGGAAGGTTACCCAGAACTTAGGCAGGTGAGTGTGGGCTAGTGCCTGAAGAGCCCCCAGGGCCCTCTTTCTTGATTCTCTTGGGCCGTAGCCTTGCGCTTGCAGCACCGTTGCTCTAGTCTCCCCCCACACCCCTTGCATCCACTTCCTCACTTCCCCGCTAGGAATAGAGCAACCACTCTACACTAGACCCCAAGCCACTTAAGAAACCCATACGACGTTGACTGCCCCGCACTAAATCTCTCACCCTCCTCCTCCAACGTAGTCAAAATTCAAACATTGCTTAATATCGGACTTATGTGGCCTGTTCGTACCGGGCCTCCACCCTCTGCATAGACATATAGGCCAAACACATTGCATTGATAGGCGCCTCTCCCACTATACAGGTCTCTCAAATCTAGCTGCGGTTCTATCTCCAATAGCACTGGGTGATATTAGACTACATTGTATGATATTCAGTTTGCACTGCTAGGCCTCTCTCCCACTATACAGGTCTCCCGAATCTAGCTGGGGTTCTGTCTCCAATTGCACTGGGTGATATTAGACTGCATGGTATGGTGTTTAGCCTGCACTGCTAGGCCTCTCTCCCACTATACAGGTCTCTCAAATCTAGCTGGGGTTCTGTCTCCATCTGCACTGTGTGATATTAGACTGCATTGTATGATATTTAGACTGCATTACTAGGCCTCTATCCCACTGTACTGGCCTCTCGAACCCAGCTGGGGTTCTGTCTCCAATCGCACTGGGTGATATTAGACTGCATGGTATGGTATTTAGCTTGCACTGCTAGGCCTCTCTCCCACTGCAGGTCTCTTGAACCTAGCTGGGGTTCTGTCTCCAATTGCACGGGGTGATATTAGACCATATGGTATGGTATTTAGCTTGCACTGCTAGGCCTCTTACCCACTATACAGCCCTCTCAAATCTAGCTGGGGCTCTGTCTCCAATTGCACTATGTGATATTAGACTGCACTGTATGATATTCAGTTTGCACTGCTGTGCCTCTCTCCCACTACATAGGTCTCTCAAATCTAGCTGGGGTTCTGTCTCCAATTGTACTGTGTGATATTAGACTGCATTGTATGATTTTTACATTGCATTGCTAGGCCTCTCTCCCACTGTGAGGGCCTCTCAAATCTAGCTGGGGTTCTATCGCCAATTGCACTGTGTGACATTAGACTGCAAAGCCACTGCTCTGTATAGAGGTCTCACAAGTCTAGCTGGAAGTTTTTTTTGTCTCAAAATTGCATTATAGAATACTTAGATTGCATTGATAGGCCTTTCTCTCACTATACAGGTCTATCAAGTTTAGCTGGAGTTATGTCTCCAAATAGCACTCTATGATACTCAGATTGCATTGATAGGCCTTTCTCCCACTAAACAGGTCTATCAGGTTTAGCTGGGGTTCTATCTCCAAATTGCATTGTATGATACTCAGATTGCATTGATAGGCCGTTCTCCCACTATACAGGTCTATCAAGTTTAGCTGGGCTTCTGTCTCCAAATTGCACTGTATGATACTCAGATTTCATTGATAGGGCTTTCTCCGACTGTACAGGTCTATCAGGTTTAGCTGGGGTTCTTGCTCCAAATTACATTGTATGATACTCAGATTGCACTAATAGACCTGTCTCTCAAATCCAGCAGGGCTTGATGCCCTGACTACATCAAGGAAGTAAGTCCTAGCTGCGCCCCTGAAAGTCACTCCACAACCAGTGCATGTCCCTCCTAAACATACATGGCTACCTCACTGCAGTGAACCACGCTCAGGGAGACGGAGACTAAAGAGAGCCACTGTTAAAATCCCAACTATATAAGTATACAATCCTTAACTCCACCCTCACTCCCACCAAGACAGTGACTGAACGAATAGTCAACATCATCAGCTGGCAATACCACCTACAGACAAAGACTAAAACCGGTAGCAGACAGCAGCCACATCAAGTACTACTAAGACTAAACAACTCGGAATCGTACAATGCCGCGCAAATGACACACCCCGAGGGAAGAAGAGAAGAAAGAACAAACACTCCGGAACTGCATCTAAGAACCGCAACAACCCCACAGACAGGATAAAACATCGGACCAACACTGAGAGAAGAGACAAATCCTTGTATCTAACTCCATACCTCGCTGAGACCCGCTCACCAGGCCGAACCAATGCAACACCAGAACCAACTAGATCAAACAACCTAACAAATTCAGGAAGAAGAAGGACAAACCCCAACAGAAACACAAACCCGCGAGTGAAGCGATAACACCTTATATCACCAAAGCAAGAAGAACCCCCAATCCACAACCACAACCCCTGGAAGACGAACCCGATGAAAACAAAAACCCTAGAAAAAACCTAGAAGAACTATTTGAGGATGCCGACAACCCGAAACCTACACCTCAACAAGATCAGAAGACAACCCTAACAAAAAAAGCCAAACCAAACTACACCTCTAAACTCCACTGCAATCTAATAAATGAAAGATCCATGTCAAAACACTCTACAGAGATCTTCGACCTACTCGGTGACAATGGTATTGACATCCTATTCATCACAGAAACCTGGCTGTACGACAACTACAAAATCACACTCGAAAGCTGCCTTCCAGCAAACTTTAAATGCCTTCAAATAAACAGGAAAAACAAAAAAGGAGGAGGCATCGCAATAGCATTTAAAGAACACCTAAAAATAAGAACAGACGAACCACTCAACATCCTCAACTGCGAGTCCATGGTCATACACCTAACAGCTAGCCCAAAAACCAACATCACATTCATCCTGGTGTACAGACCTCCAACTTATGATGCATCCTTCGTCGACAACTTCACAGAAGCCATCACCAACATAGCCATCAACCATGAACACCTAATCATTCTGGGGGACTTCAACATCTGGTTCGAAGTCAGTCATGTCAACTCCCAAAACTCACTGATTGAACAACTCGCCACCATGAAACTACGACAACTAGTAAAAAGGGCAACTCACTCGGCAGGACACACTCTGGACGCAATCTTCGCCGAGGAAAAACTTATCACCACAGCACCGCCAATACAAATACTATGGAGCGACCATCTCATCATCCCATTCGTAATCACTCTGCCTACTCAAGTCTGCATCCAACCTCCTAAACTCGCAACCACCACAAAAAGAAACTGGAAAGACGTCAAAAAAAGCAACCTATTCGAACAACTGGAGTTAACCAAGCCCTCAACAACAGAACTAGCACTAGCTGACCTAGACGGGAAAGTAGAAATATTACACAAATGGATTGCAGATACAATTGAAAAGATGGCCCCAGAAAAACCATTCACACCATCTAAAAAGAGAGCAATGGCAAAATGGTTTACCCCACTATAAAGCACCATGAAAAAGGAAAACAAAAAGATGGAAAGGGAATGGAGGAAAGATTACAACCCAGACAAAAAAACACTGTTCCAGAAGCAACACCGCGAATACAAGAAGGAAATTCAAAAGGCAAAGAGAAGGCATTATGATGACAGAATCACAAATGCCACCAACACACAAAAAGAAATGTTTCACGTCATTAAAGAAATGAGAAACCCACCAGGCTGTGACAACACCCCAAACCCCTCGGAGAAACTCTGCAACAACCTTGCAGACCACTTCAAAAAAAAATCAATGACATCCGACAAACCATTCAACAGAGGCCAACCAGCAGCGACATACAACCAAACGAACCTAACTCAGAACCGCTGCCCAAACTCAATAACTTTCCAGAAATATCAGCAGAGGCATTCCCAATGCTCGTAAAACACAGCAAGAAAGCGGGTTCACCGATGGATCCCTGTCCCCTGGACATCTACAAATCAATCCTCGCACAAGGAACGCCAGCAGAATACTACAGAAACCTCCTAAATCTATCACTAGCAACAGGAACCGTACCAAGGATCTTCAAATCAGCTTACATCAAACCACTTCTAAAAAACATGTAGAAAAAGAAACACAGAGACTCCACTTGTGCGCTCCAAATTAAAATTGTATTTCAAAAAAGATTTTGTTGCAAAGAATTTTCAGAATTACTTCATTCTTTTTGCTACTTTTTTCCAATGTTAGAAAATGAAACATTCATTTTCTTTCACATTTCTTTGCTCTCAGATTAGAAAAGGATAGCCTTTGTTTCCATTCACTTCTTGTTGCTAGTTGTATGAGCGAGCACCCTCTGAGCTAGCTACACGTGTTTCCCCATACCGAGTTTGGCATAGTTCTTCAGGAGGGATTTGTTTATATATACACAGTTGTTTTTTTGTTGTTGCCAATTGTGCAGTAAAGTTATGTTATGCTTCGTTATGTGTGTGCATCTTTAGCTTATTCCTTTGATGTCTGTAAGGTCTAATATATCCAAATTGATGGTCCACCCCAGGGCTTCTTCTAAAAAAACACAAGCGGCGACGTAGATGACCTCTCCAACTACAGACCAATCTATAACATCCCCTACCCAGCAAAACTCCTTGAAACCTACGTATACAAACTAACCCAAGAATACGTTGAAAAACACCACCTGCTAGACCAAGCTCAAGTCGGCTTCAGACCAACAAGAGGTACAGAAACAGCACTACTATCCATCTGGGATGACCTAAAAACAAATGCAGACTCCAACACAACATCAGCCCTTATTCTGCTCGACCTCTCTGCAGCCTTCGACACAGTTAGCCATGAAACTCTAAACAAAAGACTAGAAGACATAGGCATAACAGACACAGCGCTACGCTGACTAAATCATTCCTAGCAGACAGAACATAAACCGTTTGGATCAAACCCTTCAAATCCATCCCACGAGTTAACGACTGTGGAGTGCCACAAGGATCCTAACTTTCACTTTCACCACTTTCACCACTGTACTTCAACATCTACCAAACACCAGTTAGCAGAATCTTCAAGAAACACAACATCACATGCTATAACTATGCAGACGACACTCAAATCATCTACAAGATTAAAGACACCCAAGCCGATCATTCACACTTAACCGACTGTCTAAAAGAAGTCTTCAACTGGATGAATGCCAACAACCTGAAAATCAACCCAGGAAAAACAGAAATAATAGCCAAAGACCATGAGAAGTAAACTGCCATCCCATGGCCAATGGAAATGGGAACCGCACCATCACCAACTAAGATAGTAAAAAACCTGGGAGTCCTGATGGACAACACCCTAACCTTAGAACCGCAAATAAACGCAACAGTCAAGAAATGTTTCTTCCTCCTCCACATGGCAAGAAAATTACTATCTTTCCTTTCCTTCACACACAAAACACCCACTTTCGTCGGCATCATCATGTCAAGTATCGACTATGCAAACAGCCTCTACCTCGGTATACCGGAATGCCTACTGACAAAGCTACAACTGATCCAAAACACAGCAGCCAGACTACTCCTCAAACTATCCAGAAGAGACCACATCACCCCTGCCCTAAAAACACTACACTGGCTCCCAGTAAAAGACTGTATCACCTTCAAAACAATCTGCATAACGCACAGGGCAATCTGCGGACAAGGAGCAGAATTCCTACAAAAAAAATAACAATCTACAAGCCAACAAGACCCCTCAGGTCAACCAACGAAATCCACCTGGAACTAAAACCTTACATTAAGTAAAAACTCGGAGGCACCGCCTTCTACCACTTAGCCGCAAAAACATGGAACAACATCCCAAAAGAAATAAGGAACACCAAAGATCACCTTAAATTCAGAAAACTACTAAAAACCTGGCTCTTCAATACCAAGGACTAAAACCGAAACAACAGTAAGACAAATGACTCAACAGGAAAGGACATTGACTAGCTCCTAGAACTGACAGAGAAGCACTCAGAGCACCAGTAGGGGTGACGCTGGACAGTGTGGCCCACATGCGAGACCCAGGGAGACGTAGGTAACAACCCCAGCCAATCCTTTACCATCCCCAACCGCCCTAAATCTACAACTAGGCACCACAGGGTTGTGGAACGGGCGAGACACCACCAATCACCACACTAACTGAGGTATGGACACTAGCAGGTGCGCTGGCCATGTGAGTGGGGGTGAGGAACATGAAAGGTTGGTGACGGAGCGGATGGAGGAGACAGCTAAATGCTCAAGGGGCCTCAAATGCAAAACGGCCACAAACCTTCAGAGGCATAGGGCGCCCAAGCACCCGATCGTGTGAGATTACGCAAGCCCAACTGGTCAATTCAGGATAGAGATACCAACTAACCAATACCACTAACAATTTCCTCCTCTGCATACACCTCTCAAACTCCAAACCAAACACAACCACAAACCTCCAGCACAACAAACTGCACAAACTTCACTACACTGCAACAACAAAACAATAAATACACATAGACTCGCACATCAGTACACAATGACTACCGGCCGCATACACCCCAGGCCCAGCCGATGGACCCATCGGGCTGAGGCTGCCAACAGCACATCACTACACTCTTGCATTTTTCCAGCCTCCGCCCACTAACACCCCTTTCCCTCCCTCTTTCAGAGCCGCCAGAGCACCAGGGGACCACTCCGGTGGTGATAGTGCGTGGTACAAATGTCCTTTAACATTAACATTAACATTCACATTAACTTGTGTGGTCATTCTCGACGTCTTGTAATACTAATCCTAAGGTCGGTAGTTGTAATTAAACATTTAGCATATCCTTGCTCTAGAAGAATTCTATTCAGAACCTCGGCTCCTTTAAATAATTAGACCTCTTCTATCATTTTGCTGACAGGAGTTTTTAGAATTGAATTTTTACTGAAATAATTCCATTGAAAAAACTCATTGAAATATAGCGGGGAGAAGGGGATAAAATGGGTAGCGTGGGGTTGGGGTAGGTATAAACAAATTGGGAAGGTGGATTGTAGGGGGAACCCCCCAATAGAAAAATTTAAATGAGTTTTTAGATGAAATTCCAGCAAAAAAACTCCTGGCGGCAAAATGACATAGAGCCCTTCATACCGTTACTTCGAAAATCTCAAGAATTGACCAAATGGCCCACTTTTTCTAAGTAGCAAGAAACAAGTAGTGTCCTGATTGGCGGAACTCAGTCAAAGCTTGTATAAAGTCATATACAGGTCATAGATAAATGCAGGACATTTTTCAATGTATCCAACAATTGTCAGTGTTAAGTTTTTAATACAAATATGGTCATAATAAACAGAAATAATAAACAAAATGATGAGCTTTACACGTTTCGGGATTTGAGTCATATCTTACATTTTCAAAAGTAGTTCCTACTTCATAGGTCTATAGAAAATATCTACAAGAGCTTCATTGAGTCTGGGTATCATTAACAAAGTCAAAAATTATGTCTGTATAATGTAAACCCATCAATGGTTTTGGACAAGCGTATTAAAACTAGATTTGAAAAATGTCTTATACTTATCTATGAGTTGTTTATGACTTTATAGAAGCTTTGACTGAGTTTTCTCAGCATAAATGTTGAGCAGGAGACGGGAGTGTCTGCCAATTAGTACACTAATTGTTTCTTGGTACACAGTAGCAGCTTATTGTGCCAGAGTTGCATTTTCTCCCCTGCACCCACAATCTATTTAAACTTAGTAAGTAACACGCCCCTTGCGCCCCCACTAACTGATCCTACAGGTTGTGTGTGTATCACCAGATCTCGATTTTTTCAATTTTTCGAAGCACCTTTAGATTGTTTGGGCTTGACAGAGGGCATCCCTCACTTTTCAGATTAGAATATTATACAGCTTGTCCTCCTCATTTTTTATCATGAAGTCCAAAAATGGTAGCTGTTTCTGAACGTACATAATAGCGCACTTAAGATTTTTATTTTGATTGTTTAGCCAACCTTAATACGAAGCCAGTTCTTCTTTTGTGCCAGGCCAACTCATTATAATGTCATTAGATTGTGAGGGAAAGTAGTGTGGAATATTTTGAATGGTTGCAACTTGAAAGAATCATTGATTTAAAAAAGTAAGAACTGGCAGTGCCAATCCTCTCGGCTTTACTAAGCGGATCTTCTTCAGCTGGACAGGCCTATTCCCAGGTCCCAGGCAGGAAAGATTGTGGAGGTGGCTTGTATTACAGAAGGAGCACTAACACAGGAGAGGAATATAGCATCCTGCACTCACCTGGCCCATCCATGTAAGTGCTCCCACTCAGCGTGCACTATTGCATGCCACGTCCAAGGCAGCTTTACAAATATCATTGGCTCTCCTGATGCTCAAGGGCCACCCATAAGCTAAAAATAATACTGGTTCTAACCTGGAACCTACGAATCAAAACTAATTATAGTGCTCCTCTGCCGCTGTAAGACAGAACAATGCGGCATCACTTGGTGGCGCTGACGGGCCACTTGTGGACCCCAAATAATGGTGGTATATAATTCTTCCTTTCACTACATTCCAATCACATAAAGGGTAGCCCATTATGGAAAGGGTGGGATCATCACCCTCACTGGTATCAGTACATAATGATAAGGGGAAAAAAACACACACACACACATTACAGGAGGAGAAAAACCATTCCGCCAGTGGTAGCATTCCCACAGATATGAACTGCATCATCAAGGCTTATAAATCCATACCCACTGGCAATCTACATAACGGATGAAAATAACGCATTAAAATGCTGCTAAATGCCAATGGGAATAAGAACTCAGATCTAATCTTAAACAAGGTCAAAATCAGCTACAACTTCATTGTGCATAGTTAAGGGGGCATCTCAAATGATTCAGGTGATGATATCGGGGTGAGAAGGCCCCAGGGACGTATCCTTGCCCTGGAAAATGATGTATGTTATGGCTGATAGCATATTCTTGATGCTGGCAATACATATCATAACATTGACATTCCTAAAAATAGGTGTTTTGCATGTAGTATTATGACCACTATCCATGTTTCCCACTGGTGATAATCCCTGACCGTGAACAGTAATGTGAACCTTCAATACCACTAGGATTACCGCCCGCTTCAGCACATCTGTGAGCTGTGATTTACCACCGGCACAATTCAGCAAGTAGCATGCCCCTGTGGTGTCATAACGAGTCGCTGTAGCCAAACCAAAACAAATACATGTAATTTAGCATGACTGCAGATGCAAATATTGCCAAACATGAATTCAGAATTACATTTATATATTCATAATTCAAAATCAATGTATGAGGAAATATACCTGGCTGGCCCTATTTTATCAACACCATGCCATGCACCAGATCACACATTGACGGTAATGAGGTATATAATGCATGTTCAAAGGAACCATGCTTAATCTAGTTCTTTGAGTTTTCTTAAATACATTGTTCCAGTAGAGGAAAACATGGCCATGCTTTTAAAAAATATAATCACAATTGCAGCAATGCCAATGAACCTACTAGAAGTCAAAGTGAACAAAAAAATCTATAATTTTAAAATAAGGGATTGTGAAGTACCGGAAAAAAAGCACTTAAAAAAGCCATCTGCAGTAATATCCTCTTGAACTTTATAAAAAGGGAAAAACAGCTGCCAGCCGACACAGCGAAGATCGTGGTAATGCCACAGATGTACAGTGTAATATTGATCATTGCATTCAGAAATAGAAAGCACTAGGAGTCTGATTGTGAATTACCACTGAAGCTACACAGAGTTCTCCCTTAGAAACAGGACACTCTTTAAGGTGGGGAGCATGATGAAAGACACGATTTTCATTGAAAGTTTCTACGGTTAATCTTTACAGGATTCGATCTTGGCTGCACTATTTGCATGCCCGTCTTTTGCTTCTGTGCAGAAAAATGTAATTGAATCAAGTTAAATAAACAATGAACTGAGTGAAGTATAATTCTGTATTATACCGAGAAAGACAAGCCGCAGAAATTATTACAGAAAATAAAGCTAACACGCACAAAGCAAAAGAGGCACACATGACAGTTTTACTCGGATACAACGTGATTTGTTTGACAAAAAAAGGACTAAAATGCTTCGCGAAAAATAATTTCAAGCTGTTCTTTTTAAAAAAAAGATTTGCTTGGAAAAAGGATGCATGAATAATTCCAGAATCAGTTTCAAAATGTATGCGAGCTTAGTTGAATAGATATTGAAAAGAATGTACTTTTTTTACACAAATAAAAAGCAGTGCAGGGACGACAAAAGTAAGCGGAAAACGTGTTTGGCTTTACTTTAAAGGAAACTAGATAGTAGGGGGATGACAGCGAGATTGGAGGAGGCTCTAAAGGAAACTAGATAGTAGTGGGATGAGAGCGGGATTGGAGGAGGCTCTAAAGGAAACTAGATAGTAGTGGGATGACAGCGAGATTGGAGGAGGCTCTAAAGGAAACTAGATAGTAGTGGGATGACAGCGAGATTGGAGGAGGCTCTAAAGGAAACTAGATAGTAGTGGGATGACAGCGGGATTGGAGGAGGTTCTAAAGGAAACTAGATAGTAGTGGGATGACAGCGGGATTGGAGGAGGTTCTAAAGGAAACTAGATAGTAGTGGGATGACAGAGGGATTGGGTAGGTTCTAAAGGAAACTAGATAGTAGTGGGATGACAGAGGGATTGGAGGAGGTGCTAAAGGAAACTAGATAGTAGTGGGATGACAGAGGGATTGGGTAGGTTCTAAAGGAAACTAGATAGTAGTGGGATGACAGAGGGATTGGAGGAGGTTCTAAAGGAAACTAGATAGTAGTGGGATGACAGAGGGATTGGGTAGGTTCTAAAGGAAACTAGTGTAGTACTAGACAGAGGGATTGGGGGAGGTTCTAGGGGGATTTGCATCCTCCTTAAAACTTAAGATGACACTTTAACCGTGTCCCCAGGTGTGTACACTTCAAAGAAACTGTAAACTTTAAAGTGAAACGACAGAACACACTTCAACTTTGCAGTTTGTCCTTTCCTCTCAAATTGATACAATTTTATCCAAATCATTTCCACCAAAGAACTACTTCAGCTAGAAATTCCCCTTCACAGGTATTAGAACAAGAAACTAAAGATACATTTGTGCAAAGAGCTGCAATACCAAAACCTGTCAAACATTACCAAGAGAGGTGGTTGGGAGCAAAGGTAGACTGACCGGAGTTTACCCTAATCACATGGACTTATAAAGTTTTGTTTTACCCATTTTAAAAAGAAATATCATTTTTAAACAAATAAAAAGCCATACAGAATCGACAAGCAATACGTGGAAAATGTATTTAACTTATGTTTATAAGAAAATAGATGGGGTAATGACGGGATGAAAGGTGGGTATTCGAGTGAAACCATTGAGTTTAAAAGTCTGCATGTGCTTTTGGCAAGAAATAAACTTCAACCATTTCATTGTGTGTGTAAACTGGATTGGCACAATATATTTGAACATGCTGCTTTCGCTGTGTGCTTTTCATTTGCAGCAATACATACTCAATGTGTAGCAGAACGCTTTTTTTGTGTGTGTCTTGTCTGGTATCTGTCATATAAAGTTGGATTCGAGGGGTGGGACTCGGCTATAACTTGTACATGTTTCAGGGGTTTATGCTTTAATTGGAAAGTATTGATTGTAATGAATTAGCTTGGTAAATATATCTACTGATGGATGGTTTGACATAGTTTTCACTTTTTTCTTTTTTTTTTCACTATACTGGTTTTAATGCTTCATTGACTTACTGTGGTGTAAAATGTCTCTTTATCGGTTATGGAGTTTGTTGTATAATAAAAGTTATAAATAAAATTCAAAAAAAGAAAGACGAAAAAAAGAAACGTTCAATACTTGATTCTCAACAAATTCTGTCAAGTCATTTTCTATTCTATCGAAGAATTTCAATCATTTTGGTTTGGTATTCCCTTAATAGGCATAAGAACAAGCTAACAAAGACGCATCACTGTGAATAACTGCAATGCCCCTATAGCTCCAAATATAACAACATTTGGAATATTCAGTACTTAAATAGATTTGGAAGCAACCTAATGCTGACTTTGTTTATGATATTGAACACTCCTACCACACACACTGTTACGATGCACACTGCACACTCGTACGAAGCAATCCTACGACATGCACTCCAACAACACATGCTCCTTCCACAAAAGCACCTGCAACATGCGCTGCAATCACGTACACAGAGCGCAGGGCTGGACTGGTGTTATGACCGGCTCTTGGTCATAGGGTTCACTCCAAGGGACACTCAGGATACATATGCCAGGTACGCATAGTGGTTACTTTATTAGCTTCTTAGGTTACAGGATCAGATGTCAACAAGTCATTAGGAGATAAAGAGGAAAGGGACAGGAGCCCACTGGCTCCCACCACCCAGGCTCACATAATCTAACTGCCTGGGTTAGAACCCATTCAACCCCAAACATTCTAATCTCACACTCCAGACTCACAGCCTACATTCTGATGGTGACATCAATCCTGGCTCAGCACACATGCAAGTATAAGAGCCAACCCTAACACCTCCTTTCCTACAACAAACAAACACACCTCAAACACACACTTAGAGAAAGCAACCCTAACACCTCCTCCTCTTGCATAAAGAACAACACACACTTTCACAACAGCAAGACACACCTCACTCTCAGCAGAGTTCCGCTAACCCCAGAGATTGAACAAACAGGCGTAACTAACATCCTATGACAGTCCCAGCCGCCACAACTAACATTCCTAACCAATCAAAACATCACAAATCGCCTTCCGTTCCCACCTGCCACAAAGGAACCTCAAACTGCCACTTTCGAGCACTAACCGCCCACCTTGGCAAACAAACCACAACACTACCAAGACCAACCAAACACAAAGCTCCTTCCGTTCCTCTCTGCCACACAGGAACCTCGGACTGCCACTTCCGAGTACTAACTCCCAAAACCGGGAAAAACCAGGTACTGGCATAACTGCGCAAGATACTTACTAACACCCCAACAATCTACCTGGGTCACCAAGAAACCACAGTCACAACTCATGCCGCTGTCAAATCCATTCCAAAATTCAAGCAACACAGACACACCTAATCACCAGTCACTCACCTCATCACACCAATAAAGAAACGCAACCAGCTGTCACTAAACAACCACCACCAGCATAACGCTACAAATGTTGGCCAGACAAATGAGCCCTTCAAAACCAAATAAACACCCCAAAGTGAACACAGCTGCAGATGAAACGTTGCCAGGCTTCTGAAATTAATCAAGAGCGGACTCAAGAACAATTCCAAAAGTCACCTAAAGTTAAAAGAAAACACTAAATGCAATGTAACTTGCATCTCCAGAATTCCAAGCAATCCCTGGACCTTAACAACTCCAGGGTCACCAAAAACATCAAAGCTTCACACAGCTTCAAGTAAACTCCGCAGAGCTAGGCACCTTCAAAAACAACATAGAAGCTTCACACAGCTTCAGGCACTAGTCCCCTGCTAGATGCCTCTGGACTGCTCCGCAGAGCCACAATCCAAAACAACATAAAAGCTTCACTAGGTTTCATGTGAACTCCTCAGAGCCACCAATCATCACAAAAACACAGCTTTGCAAAGCTTATGGTACTAGTCTCCTACTAGGTACCTCTGGACCCCTCAGAGTCACTAACCAATTAATCAAAGTTCCAACTAGCTTCTATACTAGCCTACCACTAGTAACATCACTAACCCCACAGGGCCTCAAAACACCAAACACCTCCAACTCCGCAGAGTCCCCTGACCAACCCTGGTCATGTACATCAATTAAAACATATTCCAAAAAACAATAAAAAAGATTTCAAAACCCAACACTGGTCATGCACCAACACTAAAACATTCACATACTGCTACAACACACACACAAACACAGGATGTTCAAAATACAGACAACCCCGGCATAGAATGTTAACTGCTAAGGAGCGCTGCAGTCACTCTGGCAGTCATCATGGGTTGCACATCCATACACGCACAAACAGAACATCACGCCTACAATGCCTCAAAAATGGTTATAGTAAGCATTGCAATGACATATCAATAATCACATTATAAATTGCAGATCTCATTTCCTAAAAGTCCATGTTGCCAAAGCATGGGCAACTCTAAATGCTGAAATGACTCAAAGATTGTGGTAACCATTAATGACCAACCTCACTCTTATTGTGCTTTAAGATCACAAATCTCACACCACACACACACAAGCAAAACATAGTCTTAGGATGATCAGAACATTGAAACATAGTACATCCAAGTCACATTTTCTAAAAGTCCATGTCGCCATTAAACAGGTAACCTAATATGCTAAAATGCCTCAAAACGTTATACTAAGCATAATAGGATCAACACCCTTTGATTGTCCACCTCAATCAACCTCATATGTGCCACTCACACACAACCCCTGTCACAACACAAATGTGGAAACCGACTTTAAATGGGACCTAAACGCCCATGTTGCCAACTGGGGCCAACTCTAAAACCAACCTGCAATGCCTCAAAATGGTTACATCTAAAATAAAATGCATCTCCTATTCTCAGTGCAACATCATTCTCACTAATACTTCTCATGTTAATTCACTACTAATGCACAACAGTACTCTACTTGCCACATCGTTGCTCAATCCATTATGACATTTTACTTTTAAATGAAACTCCAAAATTTCTTCTGCAAGCATAAACTAATCATCCCCAAAAACTACTATCATACCCAAACCCAAACAGTAACCATTTTCTCATTGCGTGGTCCCCACCTAAGACCAAATCAGCATAGCGTCTATTCTCATTAAAACCTTTAGCCTCCAGGTGCATAAAAGCCACAATTACGCTTACTTGGCATGGAAATGACACTTGCCCTTTTTAAATAATGCTGGCATAGTCACTCAGGAAATAGTGGCACACTTGAGGAGCCTCATGCAACCCTGCCAATGTCTCCTCATGTACCAGGGGGCCTGCTCCTGGCAGACTCCAACAGGCCATCCTTGTCCCAGGCTCCATGGGGCAGGATGCTTCTGACACCCCTGGGTGGCCGCCTGCAACAGCCCTGGGGGCTGACTAAAGCAGTACTTGGTGGCTGACTCAAACAGCCTTGGGTGCTTTCCATTTCTCCAGACTCTTGGACAGCCTCTAATGACTCCTGGCCTCAAACAGGGCACTCTCCCTTCTTCCCAGGGGTCTCCTCTGACAGGCTGTCCCTTCCAGCCCTGGGTGATTTCCATTTCTCCAGACTCTTGGACAGCCTCTAATGACTCCTGGCCTCAAAGAGGGCACTCTACCTTCTTCCCAGGGGTCTCCTCTGACAGGCTGTCCCTTCCAGCCCTGGGTGGACTGGCTCAAACAGCCCTGGGTGGTGGGTGCAACCAGTCTATGGGGGGCAGTGGGCTCTCCCTCTCTCCTTTCATTTACTTGTCCTCTTGCCTGCACCCCCCGCAGCAGAGTCTCTTCTCCTCTCTCACATGGCATCACACAGGTACCTGCATCTCCTTTTGCTTCACTTGGTGTCCACTCCAAGGTCCTCCTTCACCATACCTTGGACCATCCTCGTCGCCAATTGTTAAACCGGCTCTTGGTCATAGGGTTCACTCCAAGGGACACTCAGGATACACAGGCCAGGTACGCATAGTGGTTACTTTATTAGCTTCTTAGGTTACAGGATCAGATGTCAACAAGTCATTAGGCGATAAAGAGGAAAGGGACAGGAGCCCACTGGCTCCCACCACCCAGGCTCACATAATCTAACTGCCTGGGTTAGAACCCATTCAACCCCAAACATTCTAATCTCACACTCCAGACTCACAGCCTACATTCTGATGGTGACATCAATCCTGGCTCAGCACACATGCAAGTATAAGAGCCAACCCTAACAACTGGCCTTTAGGGAACTCTGGAGATTTCCCGGTGGGCCTCTGCACCCTGTGCCTCTGTTGTGTGTTAACCTATTTTGTTTCCAAATGTTCTCATAGGAAAAGTGTTGGGCTTGCTGAAAATGAGTAATATAGGGCCACCTTGAACATCCGAGGTGAGGCCTCCCTCACCACCTTCCGAAAACCATCCTCTTCACATAAGGCCCTACACATCAGCATGAGTACTTATCATATGACCCGGTGCACAAGTTGTAATATAATGACTATGTGCAATATCTGTAACAACATTATGATGTTTTGTAGTATTCACAATGTGTCAACGACCGCTACCATGCCTGTACCTGTGTAACTAAGTTCTTGCAAGTAACAGCGCCTCAATGCCCCTGGACTGCTTGCGCGCTGTATAAATATAAATAAATACATTATCTCCAGGGCCTCTTTTGGTTCTGAGTGCACCCCTGGCAGAGTGTATATGTTTTACAGTTGGTACATTACAAAATTAACATCTCCTAACAGCTCACATCAAAGGCAAGTCACCGCTGACACACTCACTCGACACACACTCCTACGCTGCATGGTCCCATGACACACGCTGCTATAACACATGATCATACAACACGCACACCTATTATATATGTTCCTGAGAACAGAGGGGGATTATTCTGCTGTTTGATCCCAAAAAGGTTTATAGGTCACTACCTCTGTACTTGCCCCACCTTTCCCTATTTTTTACAGGCACTATCTTTCTCTTTCTCTGCCTTACAGTGTGTTCCTGAAATGTGCCCCTCATTCATATTTTCCTTTTCTGCCAGTAAGTATACCAGAATATCAGAAATCGTTTGATATCCACCAACATTTACCAGACCACAACCCAGAATATTCTAGAAAGCCTTCATACACTTGCTATACCAGCACTACCTGTCTTAAATATGCATGTAATTTGCCAATTCTATATCATGATATCTATATATATAAAATGGAAAATCTGTTAGTTTGTTTCTTCCATATACAATTCCACACCCTTCCACCAATCTGCACCCAATTTTGCATAGTAACCTGTGAGCACCCTCCGTACGGTACTGGTTACATTACATGTGGACACCCCACCTCGTTCTCTGGGTTTCAGCACCTGTACACATGAGAAGGTTGCCTGGAAGCGGCGAAACATCAATGGGCATGTCAGTTTAAGCGTCTCGATGCGAGGAGCAAAACTTCACATTTCAAGGCCCTAGGACGTACCGTTTCCGAGATGTTTGCACTGCAACACACAAAATCGGTGAATCATCATTGTAGTCATAGAAGGGCCAGGGGAAGACCATTTTAAGCATCTTAAAACCAGAAACAAAACACAAAAACGATGTTTAAAGGCACTGGGATGCACTGTTTGTTTCTGAACTATTTGCACAGCAACGCTCTTGACCGCTGCAGGGTGAGGTGAGAGGTGGGGAGAGTGCGCCCTAGAAGGTCCCAGTATGTTGCAGCATGCCCACTTTCACCTCCCCTCCACTTCTGCTCCAGGCTATGGTATGTAAGCCAGCCACAGTTTACTTCCCAGTCCAAAGCACATCAAACGATAAGCGACTCAGAACCGGGAACTACAGGATCATTGATTTTCAACAATTAATGACAGTGTTATAATAATGTCTGTCTACTGGCTACATGACATTTGCACACTTCACCTCTTTCCCCGGATTTCATCACCTCAATACATGACACGGTTGCCTGAAATTGGCAAAATTATCAATGCGGTCATAGAAGGACCAGACAAAGTTAATTTTAATCGTGATGACACAAGAAACAAAACTCAAATGTCCTCATGGGACTTGGAAAACCCCATTTCAATGCACCGTTTCCGAGATATTTGCGCCACAATGCACCACAACACACAGCACCGTGCCAGGGTGAGGCGAAAGGTCTGGAAGCATCTCGACATGAGAAACAAAACTCAAAGGTTCCAATCCTCAAAAACCATATTTCAAGGCCCTAGGATGACAATTTCTGAGATATTTGCAGTGCAATGCTCCGCAACACACAGCACTGTGCCAGGGTGAGGCAACAGGTGTGGAGACCGCACAATGATAGGTGGGGAAAGTGCACAGTAGATCCCAGTATTCTGCAGCATGCCAACTCTCGCCTCCCCTTCAGGTCTGGTCCGGGGTATGCAAGCCAGCCACACATGCCCATTCTCAGTGCAGTTTATTTCAGAATGCAAAGATCATCGATTTTCAAAATTGAATGAGTGTTATCATATCTGTTTATAGGACTCATGCAGAGTGCGGGTACATTGTGATAGTAACACATACACCACTCCCACAAGCACGATAATTTCCCAGGCAAAAACCAACAGTAAAACCATGTACCCAACCCAGAATTTTCACCCTACATTCAAATAGCCCTGAAACAAATCAGTGTCTTGTTTGACCATCATGAAAGAAAACTCTCAGTTTCTCAGAAAAGCCCCCGCAGATCCATTATTTGTGACTGGCCTTTTCCCTGCTACCTCTTAGAGTTTTTAACTAAGACATCTTACCTTTCCTGTTGTCCACGTGGGGCTTTTCTGGAGAGGCTGTCCATAAACTCAGCAGTGCAACCACATTGTGCGACAGGCCCAAGTCACAGTCACAAAACTGTCAAAGAAAATCAGACTCACACTTCAATTTAGATTGATGGCAAACAAACGTGATTTAGTCACTGGCTTGCAAGTCAAGGAGCACAGCATCCTGTTCATAAAGAATTTCATCCAACTAACCTGCGCCACCTTATAGGCCCTTTCTCTTTACAGTCCTATAGTCACCGGACCTCTCTAGGTTGGCAAAAACCTCTGCCTAGGCTATCTGGCGTGTTTTTAGTTCCTTGCATCAAGCAATGCAGTCTTTTTCATAAAAGTAAGAATTCCTACTACAATGTTGATGAACATGACATTTACCATTGCACTTCAAGTAGAGCTTGACTAGGCGGAGGGCAGGGATTCTCGTTGTCAGAGTACTTCTGGTAAAGCATTATCAGCCGAGGGCCATAGGTCCTCCACCCCATGGCAATATCTGCTTTCTGACTACTGTCCATTGTTTCTTCCAATTTAGACTTTACAGATCCATTGAACCCATGCCCACAACCTTTCTCCGTTAACGCCAAAGGGGATGGAGCTGAATGTTTCTAGTCTCTGCACATGCGACTTTTGACCATCATTGCTTCAGCCAACAGCGGAAGAGAAACCTAAAGTTAACAATGAATAAACTGAGGCACAAGGGGCATAATATCATTAAGCTCATTGGCTAATAATCCTACTATTATAATCAAAAAGGCTGATATGGGTGGAGGTATTGTGATGCTTAATTGGATAGATTACATCACTGAATGCGAAAATCAACTGGGCAACAGACACTACTATAGACAACTGAAAGAAGACCCTACTAAAGAACTCCAAAGAATGATTATTGAAAAAGTCACCAAAGCCAGAGATCGCGAATGGATATCTAGGCAAGAAGCAGATTTCTTGATCAATATGAAACTACCACTCCTATCTTCTACACTCTACCTAAGGTACACAAGACCCTGATAAAGCCACCCGGCAGACCGATCGTGGCAGGCATCAACTCTGTTCTGGAACCACTCTCCACTTTCGCAGATCATTACCTGAAAGGACATGTCCAGAAGATGACCTCCTACCAGAAGGACTCTAGAGACGTGATTAACATGTATGAAGATCTCACTTTCAATCCAGTAACTTCCCTCCTATTGGGTTTTGATATTGTGTCACTCTACACTAATATACCACAACAAGAAACACTGGATGCGGTGGAAGAAATCTTATTGAATAGACTGGATCAAGACCCTGTACCCACATCCTTTATATTGTGGTGTGTGGAACTGGCCCTTAAAAGGAATTATTTTGAGTTCAACGGGACCTATTACCAGCAAGTCGAAGGAACGGCTATGGGAGCAACCATGGCTCCGAGTGTTGTGAACTTATATGTGGAGACTTTCGAAAAGTCTCATATATATGCCAATACCAACCCATTCCAATTGAACATCAGAAAATGGAATCGCTATATCGATGATATTCTGGTTATTTGGGAAGGGACAAGCGATCATGCTAATAATTTTCTGGCTTGGCTTAACAATCTGAATCCTCATTTACAATTCACCATGACCATAGGGAGAGAAAACATCGATTTTTTGGATCTGACAATTTTCAACTCCAATGGAACTCTAAAATTGAAACCTTACCATAAACCAACGGATAAGAACTCCTTGGTCGAATATACTAGCCATCATATAAAACACCTACGGGACAATTTACCATTTGGCAAATTCCTGTATCTCAAAAGGAATAGTTCTAACCACAGCACTTAACAAACAGAAGCAGCAGTGCTTAGCAAAAAATTGAAACAAAGAGGCTACCCCAAAAAGCTGGTGAAAAGAGCTGTGAAGCGTGCTTTCAATAATAACAGAGAGGCACTCTTAGAAGAGAAACCCAAGAAACCTAAAGACGAAAGGATTGTCTGTGTAAATACTTTTACGGACCAAAACCTAAAAATCAAGAATGTGATTTCTAAACATAGGAACATTTTCGAGACCTCCAAAACCCATTTACCAATGCCTCTATTTGCCTATAAAAAAGCAAGACAGTTGGCAACAGAATAAGTGGAAGTCAATTAAAAACGCTTAAAAGCAGCACACCTAACCTGACTACACTCTGGGGCCCACCACCAGCTAGTGGCCACTACCCATGCGGTGCATGTGGAGTCTGTAAACTGACCACTAAAAGTAAAGAGATTGATGTAGGTTTGCCTAAACCATGGATACAGAGAAACCTTACTAATTGTAATACTGACCACATGGTGTATCTAATAAGATGTGGATGTGGACAGCCCTATGTGAAAAAAACCATACACAAAGTCAAAACCCGAATTATGGAACATCGTAGTTGTCTAAAAAATTAAACCGAGAACGCCCCAATGGTTAAACATTTTACTCAGGCTAACCATGGGTATGAAGACTTTACATGGACAGTACTCCTGACACTGAAAGGAGTGAATCCACAAACCCTAGAAAAAAGACTGCTGAGGAAAGAACAAGAGATGATTTATAAACTACAGAGCGATATCAGGGGTATGAATGATTCTGTTGAATGGCATAGAATCCGCCAATAAGAAAGTTTGGTCTTGTCTTCATCCCATAATATAAGACCAACTATCCCTCATTAGGACTCTGGGTGTCTATGACAAACACCATATGTCTTCCACTATCTATTAGATACTAGCATATTATTTACAAAGTGTGCTAAAACTTAGGATCCATCTACTTGATAAGCTGACCTCATTTGTATGTACTAGGGACTATTTTCCTATACATTATGGTCGATACGTAATGAACATGTTCTAGCCTTGTTTACTAGTATTATTCATGGAAACCTTAAAAGATCTGATTCGATTGATTGATGTTCCGATAGCACAATTAATACGTGTCCTGCGAGACGAAGACTGATGTATTTAACACGTATGGTTACTCTTAGGAGTTGAAATCAAGAACATACATACAGACATCTATGACGTATTCATGTGAATGTACCGATATGTGAGAACCGCATGTTTTTAAGTTTTGAAAATGCATGGCAGCGCTCCAACCTACAGATACATAGCCCAGTCTCATTTAATGTAGTGACACTCTTCCTTCTACTTTTTAGGGCTCTTAATTTCCTTTACAGCTGACACACTTTGAGTTCTGGAAGAATGGTTTTTATGAACCAGGTAGTTCCCTTTAGCCCCTCCGAGGCACTCGATTTACAACCATTCGAGCAGTCTACTCTCTGGATTGCATTTTCCAACTCCTCTTTACGATGGCCGACCGATTACACCTTTAGTAGCCGGAACTTTCGGCCCCGCGTTCGTCTCCGGTTGCCGTGGAAACATTGTAAACTAGAACGGCTCAGTCGCGCGCCCCTTACATCGAGACACAGGAGCTGCATACGAGTGTCGCCGGGCCACTTGGTTTGATGTCTATTTTTAATGCACTACGCGGCTATACCCTCGAGCACTTCTCTGTTGATACTAACCTCCTTTGATTATAGATAAGTAGTTCATCGAGACCGACGTCTTCCTGAATAGATGGGTACCATACTAAACACACTGGTAATAGTTACTTAACGTATCTGGCCCACTTTAAATATAGGACTATTTATCTAGACGTTTTGACCTTATACCTTGTCTATCGATTCAGACATTACAGCACTAGAGCACTGTAAAGTGACAGTACTGTTTGGTTACACTACCCTTTTCCAATCCATATGGTACCCATTCCCAAACACAAGAATGGTGTCTGTGTCTAGTGGACTAAACCCGATGGTTCCATCCTTTATATATTTCTCTCTCTTCGCTCAGTGACTGCATAGTTGGAGTTACACATCTGCGATTACGTTCTCACTCTGAAGCTTTACCACACCTGAGGACTTTTTCTGCCTTTCCTCCTGAGTCCATTCTTCAACTGAAGACTCACTCAGGTGAGTTTGAGACTAACTATCACCGATGTTTACACATCTTACTAGACACTTTTTACTTATCGATTGAACTGTTTTTTCAGCATTTTCGAGCTCATTTGAAAATACTCAATGAGGTTTTTCATGTATCAGTTACAGGTTAAGAGCTATTTGACAGCCTTCCGCAACCTACACTGTTTGATGTTGTGAGCCCCCACAAGCACCACGCAAGGTAATTATTCCCATGTGTGTGGTTCTTCTATTCACCTTCTAGGGAATACTATAGATCCATGTAGTTATAGAACTAGCCCCTTATCTATTTTCATTCTCTCTTAATCTACAGGTTGCACGTGCACACTATATCATTCTCCTTGTGAAGCACTTGAAAAAGTTTTAATTGGGATTTTCGTGACTATGACAACCCTCCTGATGAATGTTCTTTGAATAACTTGCTCAAGAACAGAAAAATGTCAAGACTTTTTTCTGGATTTATACAGGGAAACAGAAACTTGTGTTATCTATTAGTAATTAGAAACTGATACAGTATCAACTATATGTTGAATGTATTGCTCACTTTATGTCAACCAACCATTTGATTGTTATTACCGAAATCCTATGTTCTTTTATGTGATGATCAATACTGATCCTTTTTGTGCTGTACTTAATACTCTGGTGATGATTGTTATTAATTGTGTGTTTTATTAATTTTTAATATGTATCAAATTAAAGTTTATATACAGTGTTTGTAGTAATCCACTCAGGTGTGCAACCTATTTTTGATTTCTGTCTCAGATATAATTTGATGCATAATATCATAGGACACGGCCTGCTCACAATTACAGTTTTCATAAGGAACAATCTTTAATCACTCCTGCAAAAAACTCTCCCTCATTATTTTCCCTTGTGTTCATGCATGTAAAAGGAAATTCACCCATACATGAAAATGTAAGTTTGAGATGGAACAGAAATCTACAATTTAGTCCTACTTGGCTTTAGGAGTCTGCTTAAGGTAGGGTGCTGTCTTTTCTGTGCAACCGTTTTTGGAAACCTGACATGGAATATTAAAATTGGCATATTTTTCTTGGGAATAAAGTTAACAAATTAACCTCCTTGCTATTCCACTTGAAGAGATGTAACTCTTTTCAGGATTTCTCTTTGTATGTAAACTATTGTTTACACAGTTCAAGATGTTTATCAGTTCCTGAAAATCTGTTGAAATATGCTGTACACTATGGCACACATTTGGGCATAAATTATCCCAGTGAAAATTGAAAATTATTTTATTTACCAGCTGTCAGAGTTTTATTTTGTGTCATGCAGAATCATGAATTTTGTGGCATACTATTTTACATAAACCTCCACAAAATGTTCCGGTAACACAGTTCCCAGATCATGGCATATACAACTAAATGTACAGGATTTGCTATGCTAATTTAAAGGCACAGGACAGGTAGGAACATCAATAACTGTGGCCCATTCCACCAACAACTTCTGCTCCCAGTTTATCCCCTGCTTTCAAAATCCATCTCAGGCAATCTGATATTGTTTCAGACACTGAATCAGAAACTCTTTGGAAAATAACTTCTTAAGGTGTAATTCCATCAGCAATTTAAAAGGTAGAAACCCACTCTGCAATTCACCTCTCTGACAAACTCCCTTTGCATATTTGCCAAGAGTTCTCTATATTTCCTGTTTGGGCTTAAATAATTGATGAACTCCACCCATGCAGCACCCTTTGATGCAGATTTTCCCTCATTATTTTGAGCTTGTGATAGGTTGTCTTGACATACTTACACTTACCGTTATCCTCTCCTTTATCTTGATTGGTACAATTTATTTTTATCCTCTCCTTTATCTTGATTGGTACAATTTATTTTGTCATTTGACAATGGGAGGATTTTCTCTCCTAGCATCTGTGGTTATGATTAATTTGAATTTAAATTTGTTTTTCTCTCATAACTTACATTAGGGCTACGTACCATTATTGAGGCCTATACATATACAACTGCAAGAAAATGCAACATCCACAGATATTCTTCATGTTCCAATAGCTTGCAATACAAAAAAGGTATTGAAATATGTAGCTTTATTAATAATATACACATATTAATATGTCATGTGTATTTCTATATTATGGGAAAGGCTTCATTGAATTCAAACCCTTGTTTTGGTTTTTGAAAAAAGCAAAGTGTTCCAAAGTTATGATTGATAATATGATTTCATTTGTTCTGTGCCATTTAAATCATTAGTTCACTTTATGTTTTGTCTATGTTTATTGAATGTTTCCATCAAAATTAATTATTAAATTCAAAGCTGGCTAAGCCCCTCGAAACCCATGGCCATAAACAGACACACACAAGATAGTCATTTATGGTGTGCCACAGTTCAGTAGGTCAAGGGCTGCTTAGCAATCTGGTCTTTTGATGCCTTGTCTTAATTAAGAAACAGATTGTAAAATGCAAAAAAAAAATACTCTATTTTTTGTATTTTTAAAATGTACCATATGCTCTCAATACCCTATCTGCGTATCCCGGGGAACGTAATGGATTAGTTACTGATTATGATGTCTCTTTGTTGTACCATAGTATTGAACTCCAAACTCGGGTATTTGGGCGTTGGGCTTTAAAGAATTCATTCCAGCTGTCAGCTGCATTTGACCATTTTTCACATGACATACAAAATTGAAAACAAGTCTAAGGGGGTCATTATAAGTTTCCTGGTGCAGGAAAAAGGCTCATAAAAACAGTCGTAATACCTCCACTGGCACTTTTCCTGCACCAGGAAACTACAATTTCCATATGCTATGACAACTTGCAAATGAGTGGGGTTCTCTCAGAAATGCTCTACTCCAGTTCTCTCACCAATAGCCAGTCTCCATGCCACCCCAGTACATACCATAACACCATGTTGCTGTTGTTGTGCCATAGCTCTAGAGATTGACTGCATTTCTGCTGACTATTTATAGAAATTAATATGTTTACTCCTGATATGTTTATTTTCTATCAGGTCATACAGAATGGTCCCAGGACCATTCTCCATGCAAATCAATAGCTGCAAAATATAACCTTTTTTTGGCTACTGGTCAGCAAGGAATTCTTTCAGAATCTGGCAGGCTGCCACGACCAAGATGCTGATTCTATATTTATGCATTAGGCCCATGGAGGTGTGTGGGCGAATCAGTTCTAATTATCCATTACCTCAGTACACCCGACTGGAGGCATGGCTGACTGACATAGACCAATCCATGAGACCCCACAGGTGTACCCACTTACCCGCTCAATGAGATCAATTGATCTTGGGTCCAGGTTTAATGGAGGGAAAAACATCAGGATAAGTATGGGAGTTTGGAGGTGACTGATAAGAGCAAGGTGGAGTAAGGAGCAGAGAGAGGAAGGTAGGGGTGGAGGGTGAGAACAGGAGGAAGAAGGAGAGCAGACATGAGAAGAAGGAAGGAAAACGAGTGAAAACATTCAAATGAAGAGAAAAGGTATGAACAGTGAAATGGAGCCTTTGGTGAAAGGGGAGCACAGAAGGAGATAGCACATTTAGAGAGTGGAGAGGAGGAAGAGTGGCAAAAGAAAAATAAATACAATTAGGAGTAATGGGTGAGCCATTTCAAGCAATGAACAGTGAGATCCAAGAAACTGCCATTTTGTCCAAGTCAAGAAGGCCAGAAACCAGGGTGGCCGGGGAGCCAGGAGGGAGAAGGTGGAGCCAGTGGGGCTTGAGGCAGAGAATGTCACCATACCAGGGTTTAAGAGTTTAGAGCTTTAACGACCTTGAGTCAAACACCCAAAAAGCACATATATGGACACCCCTGAAAAACATGGCAGAGAGGCTAGGTGGTAGCCCTACTGAGGACCTTGTGCAATTGTAAAATCTACCAATGACACTAAAAAGCACTGACACAAAGAAGAAAGCCATTAAAGAGTGATGCCGAAAGAGTCTGCTAATGATAATAAAGAAGGGTTGCGAGGCAGGCTCTTGAGGCATCATCCTTTCTAGGGTGGCCAAATGAAGATGGCTTGAAACTCTGCTCTCCCACAACCGATGAGAAAGTAGATAATGTTCACCTGGCAATCATCTGCATGATTCTTTTAATTAAGTTTTCAGGAGTAGAGAACTGCCATAAGGACTAAGAGTGACTCTGTGATGTAGAGCTTATTTCCCTACAAAAATATGTTGTTGTTTACCTACGGTGATGTCTCTAAGAAAGACTCTTGTGGCTTGTGTTGCCAGAGAGAGTCTGATTGGCACTTATCATTTCTTATCATTTCTTTTACCTCCCTATCTTTGCAAAGCTATAGCCTAACTTTGTATTCCCTTACACTCCTTCTTTCAGATTATCATTACTGGCCCTTTCCTTTTCTTGACCCTTGTCTGTTTTGTATTTGGATATAAAAATGGCATCCCAGAGTGATAAAGTCTCTCATCACTTCTTTTCAACATATACATGGTCTCTCTCATGAAACTAATTAGAAAGCAGAGCTGACACGTTTGAAATCTTTCGACAAAACTGTAATAATTTTCAAGATGACAACGGTTATCACTCAAACAACTCCTGAACTAGCTGCCTTAGCGAGATGAACATCTGGATGACCAATATCAACTTCAAATTAAATCTGGATATAATGATTGCTCTGCACATCAATAATGGACCACATCACCTCCTCCCTGGCCTTCAGAAATGGGAATGAGACCGGAAACCTCAACAGTGACAAAAATATATTGGAATTCTCATGGACAGTGGGCTCCTACTGCAACACAAGTCAACCCCATAGAAAAGATAGGCTTCTACAATCTATGTTCAATCACATCTGTAATGCATACCTCAGGTTTCTACAATGGGCACTCACAATCATTTTACTGAGATTGTCAACAATCAACTGCACGAACAGTATATGTTCAAGTAGGTCAGTCTACCTGCCCAGGAAATTAAAACACATCCAAAACACAATGACAAAGCTTTTACTAAGACTGAACAAGATAGAGCACATCACTCCAGCCATGAGAAGACAATACTAGATACCGATGAAGTAATGCATCCATTTCAAAGCACTCTCCACTAGACACTTAGCACTGCCCGTCCACTAAGAATTGCTCAGACTCACTGCCTTACTATCCCTAGGTTTAAGCTCCAAAAAGCGGGAGGCACTAGCTTCCCTGTCCTAGCCTCCAAACTTTGGAACACCCTCCCCGCTGCCATCAGAGCTGAAGACTCCTTCAACACCTTCAAGAATAAAACCAAATCTTGGCTCTTTGACCAGCAATAGTTGTGTTAGACATCTGTCCTACTTACTCAGCCCGCCTGTTCCCCTGCACGATTTCCGGTCTGCTACCTTCCCAACTACCTCAGGGATACTTCCTCTGCGGAGCCTAGGGACACTGTACCATGTGTAATATATGTCATTATTAAGATTGTTATTATGCTGTATTGGTATACTTTTATTGTAATCTATCTGCCTGTATGTTCTTTTCTTGCAACCCTGTACAAATTGCGCCCTGATGCCCCCGGGCCTGATGGTCTGCGCGTTATAAATAAACAAATACAAATACAAATGGTCAGGGGAATAACTATTTTAATCAAATATCACCCTCTGCATACCACAAAGTATCCTTAGATCTAGCAATGACATACTTATCAAATCCAGGCATTATGAGAAAAACAAATACTGGGTGCAGCTTACTCCACTCTGATAGCTAATGAGTGGCACTCTGTCCCTAAAGAAATCTGGACAACAGGAGAGCACTCAATATTTTGAAAGCTGTTAAAAAACTGCCATTTTAAGACATCATGAGAACAATTTACAACCCAACGAGATGCAAATACACTACAACACGTCAAAGCAAAACCTCCACCACCATACAACCTGGCATCCACGTCACACCAGAATGAATATAATGACCAAATACTTAATAAGGATTGACCAATCAAACCAAATATTTTGCACCACCACCAGATGACACATGGAACGAATGAAAAGCAAGCAACACATCTACAGCAAAACACAAATGACAGCCAGTCAAAAGCTTTAGACTAGTGTACCCCACAGACACCAGGATACTAAAACTAACAAGGCACACGACAGTCATAAAACATCCCCATTAGATGACCTGGCAGCTGCCCAACAGAGGTCCTACCAGAATGAGCAAAAGGAACACACACCCAACAAGGAAAAAACTGACAACAAATACAAACTCCATTAACTCTAATCATCTTGGAGCAATAAGACATACATGCCCAACCCATTCAGCATTACAGCCATCAGAAATTAACAGCAAAGAAAAATCTTGTGGCGATACTCAAATGGAGCTTAGCCAACAATACTTTTGGACCAGCACACCGCTAACGTACAGCCCATCAAAACTAAACTAATCAACCAATATTCTTAGAAACATGACCAAACTGAAAGCTCTCTCAAAGGTCCTCTATCACAAAGATCAATGAGAAAGATGTATGCACATCAAAACTAACTTCACTTCCAAATAATACACAACGAACGTAACCCACTAGCAATCTTACTTTTCATTGACCCTCACTTACCACATGCTCATCAAACTCACCAACAGAAATGTCTAAACAAAGCCGTCATGCCACACTAAAAGAGTCACTCCTCTACATCTCTTGGTTCAACTTGCAAACCGTTCCACTGGCCAAAACACCCAGATCCTCCCCAGACGCTGGAAGTCTCCCATATACAAGCAACATGTGTCCAGTATACAAACCATCATCCATCTAAAAAGCACATCGGCACAGACACCAGTTGCTCCAGGTTCTACACGCACAAACAGATAAGCATAACTCCTTGTGATTTCCTCTCCTTTCCTTTAAGTACCCCACCATCTTTTTCAATTCAGATCCTATTTAGTTTCTAAAATTATGAAAATGGTAGCAGTATTCAGTACAAATCCCAATATCAAAACGTAACAGAACATTTACACTTATTATCGGCCTTAAAGGACCCTTTGATAATAGAATTGATTGTTCTGAATTTGATTCTCTGCATCCAGGGTTTCTTAGGTGGGTGGCAATGCAAGGGGTGGAGATAGCACTTGGTTGTTGCTCATAGATTCATTTCTTATATATGGTCCAGTGTGATCGATCTTAGTTCATAATCCCTACTGCCTCTGTACAAAACTTCCAATTGATCTGGCACAGATTTTATACTTGGATCTCATTTTACTCATGGCGTTTGGAGGGTTTTCTTTGCTTGCGATGATCAAAATGGATGTAGGCTATTTACATTTAAGTATAAGTGAGTCCACATTCATATTTAAAAGAAAACAAGGCCACTAAAACACAAATCTAAGAATGTGTATGTAAGTGTAGGCTCTGTCAAAATGCTGAGTGCCCAATTTTGTGGCAAAAATGTACTATTACAAAAACAACAATGGTCTGGGTAAGATGCACTTTGTACTACTAATTGAAACCCAAATTATAGTATTGTAGTATGGTGGTAGTACGGTGCACTCAGTAAACAACAGCGTCTAAATGTGTAGCACCACCACCAGTGAATCAAAGTTAGTGTTACTACTGATTGCCCTGGCGTGAGCTTCGTCTGTCCACACACCTGCTACATTAGTGCTTCCTCTTGAGCCACAGAAAGCTCAGGTCTTGGAGAAAGCAGGTGGGTCATCAGGCGCTAAGTGTGGGCCCTAGGAGGTTCCTGGCACCAAAGTCTCCCTCAATGCATTGCAGAGCTCCCTGCTTCTCTAAGCATATTCCAACAGTGTGAAGTTTATCAAATCTCAGAGTTTCACAACACACACACTGATAAACCTCAACCAGACAGAGGAGACATCAGAAAAAAAAATGTTTTGTCCTTATTTGCAATGCCGGGTGAAGACCAAAGAAAGACTAGGCAGCCTCCCAGGGTACTACATAGAAGAGGGTGCTAGGATCAATTTACAGCACCAATATAGTTACCATGCCACAAGGGGTAAATACATTTAAGATCACCCAGGTGTGCAACATCCTTGCATGATCCTATTTGTCATGTTATGCTCCACTGGCTTCTTCCCTTCTGACATTTTGATTTACAAACACTTGTATTGCCTTCTTCCAAACGATTTTTCAATTGGCGGTGAAGATAATGTACAGAACTACTGATGCAATATTCAGACATAGGTGTTGTGTAAAAAGCTGCTCTACATTTTTGTTCTGAATAGTCATTGAAGTACTTTTGTAAATAAATATATACCTTGAAAGATCAAAGTTTTGAGTGATATGTCAGACAATGTTTACAATGGAGCTACAACAAGAGCCAGTGCTTATATCCGGCATGCGGAGAAGGGCCGTGGGGCCAAGCTCCTCCTTGCACATGAGTTAATGGAAGTAGAATTTCTTCACTTATGCAACACAATCTGAGATACATTGACATGGTTGGAGCTGAAGTGCTATTTTCTCACCTGCTCTGGGGGATTTTTAGCAGCTACTGCTTAGCCTGGAAGGGTATTCACATGAGTCTTTATTATAGACACTGGTCTGGCACTGAGTTAGGACACATCTGCTTTGTAAATCTTATAGACCAGGGGTCTGCAACTTTTGGCTCTCCAGATGTTTCTAGAAGGCGACACCCATCAGATCTAACCAGCATATCCAATGGCGAAGCACTGTGGGAGTCACAATCCCAACCTCTAGGCAGTTGCAGACCCCTATTATAGACACACAAAGACTGCAAATTGAGTCACCTTTAGGAGCCCTTCTGATTCAATGCAACAATGATTCTTCCTTCTGTTTACATTTCCGACATGGCTTCCACAATTATGCCTCAATATCTGAGACTACCCACCTCCCACACATAGAATGCACAGAAGGAAGATTGGGGTTGTCATATTCTGCATTGCAATATGGAGGCAGAGCCACATTATGCATGAACTGCTGGAGTATCCATTTCCTATACAGGTCTATAATGCACAGCCTGTTAACATGTCTCAAAATATTTCTCATTTTATCTATCAGAATGCCCAGTAAACTTACGATGGGTTATACAATGACAGCATATCCTGGGACGCACAACCTACTGTGTGTAGATAAGATTGTTGCCTGGCAACTGACAGATATTTCTCAGGGAATTTTGCTGCAGATGCTCATACTTCCACAAGACAATCTGAGCATCTGGGTACTTGACGCATACTATTAGTAACTCTTACTTCACAAAGAAGCTATTATGAGTTACTCTCTCGCTCTTTATTCTGATTTACTCCTAGTCCTTCATTTAGCATCAGCTCTCTGAAATCGTGTTTTTGAGTAAAGGTGAACAGTGAACGGCCCACGTATCCAAATCCCAGTTTAGCATTGAGACGATGTATTCTGTAATTATTCTGATAATTCTGACTTGGCTTAAAGCTGCAGTGAGATTGCATTGCCACACTGGTGTGTTGCTATTAGCTTTCCTGATACAAGAGTACCTGTGATGCTAGTCATTCATATATTGAGGAACTTGCCTATTCTCATGGGACTTTTAGAGGTAATGTAATTTCCCATGACACCACGCTGCTCGTGGCAGCTGCTTCTCAGGAGCTATTGAATGTGTTGTTTACTCCATAGTCATGTTTCTCTCAGACTTTCATAGGCAAACACAATTAGGTTACACAGTGCAGGGAAATATGTATTATAACACACTGCAAGAAGAAAACCCCAAGCTCATGATTTACATGGAAACTCTGCTACAGTGTTCTTGATTGACAATAAACCTAAAATACATTTTTTTGTATCCGACTCTTCTGCTTTGCACTTTATATTCATTATTGTACATGTTATTTTGGTTACTTTTTATTTCCTCCAATTTCTTAGATTTGTAACAAAATCATCATAGACGTGTTTCAAGCTGCAAGGCACTTTCTCAAGGCTGAAACAACTGAAAAATACAAACAAAAGATTCTTCTGCACATGGTGTAGTGGGCATTGCAAATCAGTAAAAATGTTTTTAAGAAACTGTTTTAGAACAATGAACCAATGTGTTTATGTTCACCACACCTCATTAAAAGTAGGGCACTAAGTGGGGTGGTAATTCCACCAGACGGAATTACTGTTACCACCATGGCGTCCAGCAGATTTACAGCCATATTACAGGTAATGATAAATCCGCTTAGTGGAATTACTGCAGAAAATCAATTTACACAGTAAATCTGACACATTTCAGCAGAATTACCATGATCGCTGGAAAGATGGAGGAATTACCAAAGGGTAATTCCGCCGTTGGAATTAATGAATGGTAATTCCACTGGTGCAATAAACGCTGGACGTAAATCGTGTCATCCACAAATGGGTAGCTCAGCAGCAGCCGTCTTTAAAAACACAATCAGTTTTCAATCCACCATTTCCCTTTGCCATCTAGCTACCAAACATTGTGGAAACATGCCAGGAGACAAGGACAAGATGACTGTGACAGAATTCAGTGAGACAGAGAGGTGGTGACCAATGCTAATGATCTGTTTGGGGAAACCAGCATGAAACATCGGTCTGCTGCAAGAGCAAAATATGGGCCAACATAAGAATTTAGTCTCCTCACCACTCATCATCATGAGACAACTGCTATTGGAGGAGGCACATTGGAGCCACTGCACCTTACCCCCTTGCCGAAGAGAGTGGCAAGCATCCTTCACATGAAAATGATAGAGGGAATTGGACCAGCACAGGCAGGAGGAGGAAGCCAACCAGAACCAGGTGAGTGCAAAAGCACACCACGGGGGCAGGGAAATGTGAAGGCTACGCATGTGTGTCAGCCAACATCAGTCTAACACACAGGTGACAATATTGATGTTGAGTCCCTTGCTGCATCACCATCAACAATGCCACAGAAATACGTGTGATGACCCCCTTCCAAGTATACACCGGGAAGTTACACCATGTGGCAAAGAATGAAAACAAATGTGATGACTGTAGACATCAACAGACTAGTTACCTCATGCACATTTGACAGCCAGAAATGCACAGTGTCATGACCTGCAACAGAGAAATACCTCCGGTCATGCCATATGCACCATGTCAGATGATTGTTATTACCAGGCCCCCAAACATGAGCCAACACATGTGCAATAAAGCATCAAAAAAGGTATCCAACCCATGAGCCAGAGTACTATTTCAAGCATGGTAGGATGGCAGAACCAACACCCTCGACAAATGTAGCACATCTTCTGCCGCACATGCACTCCAGACATCAGGCAGTTACCACAAGACCCCAGCCAAAAAAGCTGGATAAAAGGTGTGCCCGGAAGCAGCTGCCATCTCTACTGGCACTGACACCCCTTTAGTGACCTCTGCACTGGCCACTGCCATCAAGTTGCTTGGCTCCACATCTGTTGCTGCATCCTTTACCACCTCAGCTGCAAATTCGGCAATTCCCTTGCTAGTTGTACTATCCGACACCTCAAATACCACGAGTTTTCCTTGGTCAAATCAAGCAGGATTACCACTAGCGACCACTACGGCCAGGCATCTTTAATCGGTCTCCAACATCAACTCTTTGTCACCATTCATGGTGGAGCTGGAGTTGATCTGCACCAGTCCAGGCAACCCCTTGCAAGCCTTTGTTGTACTGTGATCAGTCCTCCCCAATCCCGTTTTTCTGTAGACCTGAAGTCACTCACAACGCCTCTCGATGTTGATGATGCTACAGACTGTGGCGATGCAGCCATCTTTGAGACTGATGTCACACCCACCACCTCACATGTTTATCCACCTGCTGACCTGCAAATGATGCCTTATCTGCCATTTGGGAGAGGATCACAAAAAGTAAGAAAAAGCAGGAGAGGATCGAAGAACTCACGTAGCCCAACCTGCAGCATACACAGGCAATGCTGGATGCTGTGCAAGGGGTCACAAGGAGAATAGCCATGGAAAGGGCACATCCGTGCCGACACCTATCTGGGTGTACAGTGGCAAATACTGTGGTGGGCCAGAGGGTGCAGGAGCTTACTGAGGCACTGTCATCTTGCCAGAAGAATATACAGAGGGCAGTTCTCCTTACGATGCAGCACATGCACTGGAGTCTGTCAGCTCTGCATCCTTTACCCCCCAAGAAGTGTCACAAGTAGGGAGTCCCCATAGGCTGTAGTTGCACACTGCCACTGAAACACCAAAGGTGCCTTCTGGCCAACAGAAATACCATCAACATTATTGCCTGGCTTCAAGATAACATTGGGGATTGAGGTAAGTGGGAGGGCATGGGTGTGGGGGATTGAGCGAGGTGGGAGGACGTGGGTTTTTCAGACTTAATAAATGGAGTTTGATCAAAGGGAAAAATCTGATAGTCTTTTGAGTTGTGTCATAGATTTTACTACACTGATTTATTTATTTTCATTGTGTAGTATGGATAGTTTCTGTCAGAAAAAAAAACTATAAATTCTTGACGCTGCATACACCAATCCTTCCTTCTGCATTGCCATCTTATGCTGATCTGCCAGCCATGGCTCGTCCCCAAACTCCTCTGAGTCTGCCTATGCCACGTCATCCTCAGCAGGCTATCGTTTTTTCCTCCAGATGCACATATCATACAGCATCACAGACACAAGGGCTATCTTTCCAACCTTCTCTTCCTCTCCAGTCCAGTGGAGGCACTAGAATCTTCCTTTCAAGAATCCAAATGTGTGTTCCATGCATACCCTGGTCCTTGTGTGTTCCTTTGTTGTAGGCAATTTGATGTGCCATCCCAGGGTTCCTTATTGGGGTCATGAGCCATGGTAGTTGTGGGTAGCAAGAGTCACCTGCACTTGGAAATAAACTGTGTCACTTGCAAGTAGGTAATGGTCATATTTCCCTGTCCTGACTATGTGATGTATGCTTATCACTTCCATGCAGTTTGTACGTACACCGTAGTTACATCTGGGTGTGTTTCCCCTTGCATTTGACAATGCACACTGACTTGTGAACATCCTGCTCTGCAGCATATCTATGTACCCCCATAGTCTGGATTCCCCAATCTTCTCTGCACATCCCAATGGTTACTTTGCATGTTGTGGCCTGCGCTGCCTTTTATTTTACCATTGTGGTGTATTTGATGTGTGCCTGTGGCAGTGTGTTTGATTAATGGCATTTTGTATTTCTCCAAACTGTTGTGCCCGAATGGGTATGGTGAGGTGCTTTTCTTTGCTACCATTGGTGGCCACCTGGCCCCGGCATCATATCTAGGTGGTAGGGGAGGGGCGCTGTACCACAAAAAGGCATTTTCAGTTATGGTGTCCTATGCATTCTGGGACTTGTGGTTGTCCCTTCAGCCCAACTGCTTTAGTGTGACGGGGGCATGGCATGGGGTGTTTGTGAGGCCATGTGGAGCATGCCGCAAGATACTTTGTGCTACTTGCACATGGTGGATCTTTTACTCCTCCCCTTTCACTTCCACATTCACCTTTGTGGATTCATACCTAGGATGCAAATGTGCTGTCCTCTGTTGTTCTCCATGTATGCAGGAAAGTTGGTGCACCACAGAACCATGTCATTGTGCCTAGAACCTGGGAAACAGGCACAGCAGTGTGGCTCAGTGAGTTCTGCGTGACAGGCACATTGCACATTCAGGGAATTGTACTGTTTCCTATTTCTAAACACATGCTCTTATACATGGGGGGCCACCAATGCCACACCCGTGCAGTCCAGAGCTGCTATTCAATTTGGGAAGTGGGCAGTGATGTAAAAACTGCCCATTGTGGCATGGACCTCTACAGGGGTGCTGAGCACAGAGATGTGCTGGTGCTCACGTTTCAGTAGTGCATCCAGAACTTGTCCCAGCACTTTTGAATGTGTTGGTTGTGAGATGGCATGCAACATGCAAAATGCCAAGGTGTGCTGTTATATGCAGGAATGACCAGCTTCAGCAAAGGTGGTATGGCTGGAAGTATGTTGATGGTACTCTTTGTCAAGCTGGATAAGGGTGAGGAGGTTTGCAATAGTTTGGCGTTTGAGGCTATACAGTGGCATCACCTGTGTATCTGACAGTGTCCAGGGAGATGGTCTGACTCTGGATATGGGCAACCCCCTTCCCAGGCATCTCCTCCATGTTGGCCCTAGTGGGCTACTTTGTTGCTTTTAATGGTATTACCACCACTTTTACCTTTCCACCAAATTAGGAGGCAACAGTATTATAGTCAGCAGTACTACCGCCAATAGGAATACCAGTGCCTTAATCGATGCCTGCAACCACTCAATAGCATCCAGTCTCGCCCATCCAGCCACCATATAGTGCACAGGCAGAGGTGGTGAGCTTTTGGCAGGTTTGGGCTGAAGCATGCGGAGTGGAAGCCCATGTACTGCTTCTCTTCATCCCCCTCCTCCTCATCAGTGGTATGGGTCTTCTGCACACTTCCTTGCGCTACCCTTCTCACCCCCCTGCTCCCATGCACCCTCTGTTCTGCCTGGACTGCCCTGATCACTGTGTGTCCTACTGTCCTGTTTTCTGCTATATATTTGCCTACTTAGGTCATCACTCTTCATTGCTGTTGTGTTTAACTCACTGACTGCCCTGTTTTGCTTACACTGCCTGTATTTCTCCTTATATTCCTCCCTCATCTAGGTCCGCTTTCGCCGATATCTCCTGTGTTGGTTTTTTGTGGTTTTGTCTACTATTGTCCCGTCCCTCTGTGTCTCGCCTGCTTGCACTCCTCCCTGTGTCCTTCCCTAGTGTCTCGCTGCCTCTCCCCTCCACCCCTTTCTTCTTCTCTCCTCTCCCTACCTACTCTATGGTGCTTTCTGTTTCTCCTATCTTTTGTAACTGCTTCTCTATCGACTAATCGACTATTCTGCTCTCTTCACAAAATCTAGTAGGAAGAAGTTTAAAAATGACATCCTGGTTTCCAAACCAAGCCTCCATATCGCTGACATCTATACCATTGCTTCCTCCAGGTAAACCCTCACCAACATCCTTTTTGTCACTCACTCGCCAGACCTATCGACTCTTCATATGGTCTCCGTGATTTCTCCTTTCTCTTCTTCTCCCATTAATGATGGCACATGTTGGGAGGCCCTTCTGACTCCCTTCCACTCCTCTAAGGTCATCATTAATGTTTATCTGAATGGTAACGTCTTGGTCCAAGGCCCTCAGGCCAACCATCTCCTCTTTGATAGATGCTTCCCGGACCTCATTAATTTCCTTTCTTCTCCTGCTGTCCCCTCTCTTCCCTCCATGTCTTCCTTGCCTCCCCCCGCTGTCTCCTCCTTGGCTACCTTGCCCTCTCCTCTTTCCTCTTCTGCCACCCCTCGAGTTTCTTCTACACCTTCACAGGGCATACCTCTGATTTGTACACCTCCCCAGAAGTCTTTTAAGGATGGCAACCATCTCCATATTGCCACTCTCAACTGTTGCTCAGCTGTCAAACACTCCTCTGACATCTGCCGCCTCCTGGAAAAACTTGACCTTGATGTCCTCGGTCTCACCGAGACATGGCTCACGGCCAGCTTTGTCACAAGCTTTGACACTATTCTCCCTGATGGCTACAAGATGCTCTTCATGACCAGATCCAACTGTTCCGTAGGGGGTGTAGCCCTGATCTTCCCAGAGTGGATTCCTGCCTCTGTCATTCCCATGCAGGCCTAGTCCTTTTTCAAATGCCTCGTCTGCAGGCTCTCTCTCTCTCTCTCCTGGCCATTCCCTTACTGTGGCTACCATCTATCGTACACCTGGTCAGATCTCCTCCTTCCTCTCTGAGTGGACGGACCTCTCCTCGTCCCTGCTGTTCTCAACCACTCAACTCCACTTTTGTGGAGACTTTAACATCCACTGGGATGCTTCCTGTCCTTCCTCTGGACTCTTTTGTGACCTCTGCGACTCTCTCTCACTCTCTATCCTCCCCTCTTGCCTGACTCACTCTGTAGGGCACACTCTGGATGTTCTTATCTCTTCAGACCTTCCTCTTTCTATCCCTCTCACCACTCTTCTCTCGTGGACTGATCACTTTCTCCTTTACTCCCATCTCACTCTCTCTACCCCTCAGGCCAAGCCAACTCCAGCACTGCCACCTACCTTCTCGGTTATCCAACCCATGACATGTGTGTCAGTTGAGTTTTTTACCGCCACTTTTTCACCCCACCCCACTCCATCTGACTCACAGCCTGACACAGCCCTTTCCGTGCTCCACTCTGCTATATCCGATACTCTTGATACAAAAAAGGTACCAGGTGCCCCTCTCTCGAAAGATCACGCCATGATAACCTGTTCAGTGGTTCTTAACCACTTTGAGAGTTCGCAGCCATCTGCTTTTTGCACATTGTATTTTTCACAGATGGGAAATACCCATTTGCATATCAGTCTTTGACCCGCCCACATGGGCAGTCAAGCACCGAAATGCTATGACAATTCCCTTCTGAACAAGAGTACCAACAGCAACCCCATACATGTGTTTCAGCCTTGTTGGGCCTCATCAGTGAGGTGAAGCTGTGACTCTCTGAGCACAGTGATCAGGGAGTCCACGTCTGGTTGCCCCCAGGTAACTTAGGGTGACCAACCCCAAGTTCCTTCCAAAAATACAAAAATGCTAGCAGGCGCCCCTCTCCCGAAAGAACACGCCATGATAACCTGTTCAGTGGTTATTAACCACTTTGAGAGTTTGCAGGCATATGCTTTTTGCACACTGTACTTTTCACAGATGGGAAATATCCATTTGCATATCAGTCTTTGTCCCGCCCACATGGGCAGTCCAGCACCGAAATGCTATGGCATACTATATATACTGATACTCTTGATGTTCTTGACCCTGTCATGAGGATCTGCTTGAAGCCCAAAGCCATGTCCAATTCCTAGTACAACTCAGACCTTGTCACTCTTAAACGCAAGTGCAGGGTGGCTGAGAGAGAATGGTGTGCTTCCGGTACATCCTCTGACAAATTGACCTGCCTTCCTGCTCCAAAGGCAATACTGGCTCTCTGTCCACACCAAGAAGAGAGCCCACATCCAAGCCAGCATCTCTGCAGCATCCAACAACTGCCAAACTCTTTAAAATCTGCAAGGAGCTGGCCAATCCTGCTGCAGTCTCCACCTCTCATGTCCCCTCCCAGGCCCTCTGTACGGCCCTGGCTTCTCATTTCATCTTGAAAACTCAGGACATCCTGTCTTCTCTCTCTCTTCCTCTCCCTCTGCCCCCTCTGCTCCCCGCTCTTCCTCTGCATACTCTATGGCCACCTCTCCTCCCTCCTTCTCTGTCTTTCCCCTTTTCTCCCCACATGAGGTTTCTAGACAAGTCAGATCTATGAAAGTCTTGTCAAAACAGGTTCTCCCCTGTTCCTCCAAAACCATCAAGGGCCACATTTACACCCTGGCTCCTGCTCTGGCTGACTTCTGCAACCATTCCTTCACCACTGCAGTCTTTCCTTCCCCCCTGAAGCACTCCATTGTGCATCCTCTTCTTAAGAAACACTCAGCCGACCTCTCCTGCCCAATCTTCTTTACTCCTTTCCTGGGCAAACACCTGGAAAAGCTGGCAATCTCCCAGATTAATCTTCACACTGAATTTGTTGGTTGTCTCCATGACCATCAGTCTGGCGTCAGAGCTGCCAGTAGCATGGAAACTGATCTCCTGAACATCAGTAAAGACCTGCTCTCTAACCTCGATTCCAATACTGCCTGTATCCTCATGTTACTTGATCTCTCTTCTGCCTTTGACACAGTTAACCATGCCGTCCTGCTCAACCATCTCCGTGATAACCTGGGTATCACCAATCAGACCCTGGCTTGGCTATCCTCTTTCCTCTATGATCGACTTTCCCAGGTCCAACTTGCGTCCTTCCTCTCCTCAATCTCTCTCTCTCTACCTGTGGTGTTCCCCAGAGGTCTAACCTCTCCGCCTGGCTGTTCAACCAATACCTGGCACTTCTTTCCCACTGCATTTCCGCTCCCTGCCCCAACTTTAAGTTCTATGCAGATGACAATCAGCTCATTTTCAGACTCCCTTCTGCCACCTCTTCTCCTTCTTTCATTTCTCACTGTCTTTCTGCTGTCCAGGAGTGGTGTGCCGCCAATGAACTCTGCTTTAATGCCAGTTAGACTGAGATTCTCCTCATTGGCACACCTGCTGCCTCCTTTCCTGTCACTCTCTGGCCGGCCCCTCTTGACCCTCTTCCTGCTCCCGAAAAAGGTTGTGTGTGAAGGTGCACTCTATTTGCATGAATAAATCAAAGTCAAGGTACGTTTTTCAATATATGATAGATAACTCTCAGGTGCGCCTTGTTAAGTCTGTGCTACCAGTCTGTCAATTATATAAAACAAGGGGTCTCCTGTATTCGACGGGCGACAAACAATTCAACTCAATATATGAGTAAATATTCAAATAAACAAATTTCAACATTTCAAAATTATATTTGTATTTAAACGGAAATGTAAAAACATGAATTCATTATTTTCACTAAGGTCATCACAGATTCAATCAATATTTTTTCACAATTATTTTTGGTTCAATACAGGAACAATGAATAACATTTCATTACAAAATGTTGCCATCAATGTTCAATGCATTGATACATTTGTGCTTCGTGCAGATATTTTAATTGGTTCATATTTGGGTGTTCTAATCCAGTTGGAAAATCTTATAAGAACACCTGCGCCTTCTCACTACGTGTTTCGGGCGTCGATGAGCCCTTCTTCAGGTGATGATATCTGTACATTAATTAATTCTTCCTAAAGGTAAGTAATACATGGAACTAGTATTAGTATCCAATTCACAATATATTTTCATGATATTCTCTTAATGTGTTGTAAGTCACTGCACACTCTCTTATTGACCTGTAAGATGCTCTGTCTTTTTTGGAGTTTTCACAAGGATCAGGGTCATCTCATGCTAACTGAGCCACATTTATGTACAAATTCACCTGTCCCTTCTGTAACGAAAGGGCATGTTTTTTAAAACTCAATTATGGCTACTTATCTCACTCGCCTGGTGTCTAATCTGCCGTGGTACCATGCGGGATCAGTCGCTTTGTAGGCGCTGGGTCCCACATGGGGCCACACCCAGATAGACTTGTGTAACTATGTTTAGTTCACTACGCTCACCTTGTTCCTTTTTGGTCCATACACATGTTAGATGGAGGCTTCGTACTGTTCCTACTGTTCTTTCCCCTGTACTCGTGACCCCTGCTGTAAATAGTTATAGGGGGCTATTGTTAATTCGCAAGTACGTATATCTAAATGGAAGTATAGCAACAGTAACATATCTGAGATACCTATCTTCTCCGCTGTATTAGTGAGCACAATCTGTGTTGTTACAGGTTAGCGCGTTTGAGGTGAGCTGTTTTTTCGTATCGTTACAATTTTCCCTGTTGCAGTTTCTGTAAACACATATACGTCTGCCAATTAATTTCTGACCACCTTCGGCCCCCCAGTGGTTCCTCTAGCTGGCTTATAAATTTGCATTTTAGCGTTGATCGGACTTTGCGTTCTAAATCGCGACGCATACAGTCAGCCGCCTGGAACTCCCTCTACATTCGCATCGGGTGGTTGCTAAGCGACTGTGTATCTTGTCCATTATTTATGTCCTTGACTATTTTGCTGCTTATACTAAGCCGCCCGCCATATTGGGTGAGTCGAACTCGTATGTTTATTCAGGTTGCTAACATATTCGGTACTCTGAACGCCACATTATTCTATTGGAGATATATCGAGTTATATTACCCATAGTATTCCCATACTGTGCAATTACTGATTGGTGCCCGTGCTAGTATAACTGCTGCCATATCGCTGAAATCTCTAGTAGTTACACCCAATAATACCGGTTTCCTGAAAATTCATTCTGAAACATACATTATAAGAAAATATGTTAAAACTCCAATTGTAATCACTTACATACTTGATTTCCAGATATGACATACATAGATATCAACTTTATTTGAATTAAGAATTGTTGATGAGTGCAGTTTGCTTCTTATATTCATTCTATCATAGTACTAATCACATGTCTTGTCACAAACAATACCCAGGTGATTCAATTCGAGACTGCGAGACTTGTCCTTGGCCTCAAGCACAGGGATCGTATCCCTCCAGGACTGAAATTGCTGCGCTGGCTCCCAGAGGTTGTGAGGATTAAGTTCAAACCCCTCTGCATTGTCCACAAGGCCTTCTGGGGTATGGGGCCTCAATAACTTCTACTCTCTCTTCATAAATATCTTCCTTCTCGAGCTCTTCGGTCATCCGCCTCCAACTCCCTCAGGGTCAGTCGCTTCTCCAAGCAACAAGTTGGTGGTAGTTCTCTTTCTTCAGCTGGGGCCTCCCTCTGGAACAGCCTCCCTGCCTCTCTGAAACTTGAGGAGACCCATCTCCGGTTCCAGAAGCACCTCAAGACCTTCCTATTTGCTTCTGCTTTCTCTCTTCCTCTCCCCTGCTGTACTCCTGGCTGATACCAAAACTGCACTGGTCACCTGGCTACACCCTGATCTCAGACCCAGGTCCCCTCCCGACAATTGCACTCCTTCACTGCCCCCCTGCCAACCCTTGCACTCGGGGGCTGTTTCTGTATCGCTACAGTCCCCTACCAGCACTTGACACTTGTTGTCTGCACTTACCCTTGCACTTGCCACCAGCTGGCTGCACTTTTTATTTATTGTTTTTGATTTATTTTCCTGTTGATGCCACGTACTGCACTGCCCCCTCCCTTTCCCCTTGCACATTCCCCCTAGCTGCACTTGCACAATCTCAATGTCACCTGGTCTAGTAACATCGTTGTCTCTGTCTTCCGTCTGTTCCCCCTCCCTTGCCTCGTTGAAACACTTGTGTATAGATGCGTTATAAATGGCACATCATATCTTATCATTTCATATCATATCATGCATGATGCATGTGCCACAATGGTCTGTTGACTGCACTGCCTGTGATGAAGAAGTGGGCGTGCTGCTACCCTGATGTGTTGCTGCCAGAGTAGGGACTGCAGCAGTGTTTTCTGCCACAGGTAGCTGTGGCAGTGGCTGCTTCTGTGGCGGCTATGCCACCTGCCTGTTGGAGGTGCCACTCTGCACCGCTGTGGGGATGGTGATGTCCTCCAGTCCTGCTGGAGTTTCCACTGTGGTGGTATGTGGTGGTGGTGATAGCCTTGCTGACTTGGGCCGCCGCTTGCTCCTGCTGCAACAGGTCTGGTCTCTGCAGGGGTGGAGGTGGATGGTGCGGCAGGGGTGGAGAGTCCGGCCTCCTCTCTGCCTGTGTACTGATTGGGAGTACAATGACATGATGTCAGTCATCTTGCAGACATGTCTGCAGGCTTGCAAGACACACATGCGACATTCGGTGTGTTCTACTATTGCACATTTAGTATGATTGGCAAGGGTGGTACTGGTCCAATGAGTGCTACTACTACTGGGTGAAGATAGTGCCTGCTCAGGGTGTACACAGTGCATGCATGTGCACATTGCCTGTTGGCTTGCCAAGGTGAATTGTTGTTGTGGGTGTGCTGGGGCTTCACTTGTCAACATGGTCAATCATGGTACACATGGGCGCTTCTCATGTTTCCATGTGTCAGCATGCACATTTCACTACAGTGCATACACACTGTTCATTTGCTGTGATTGCCATGTGTTTGCCCATTCCCTTGCCCATTGTGCTCATCTATGCTGGGGCACACATACTATTGGCCACTGCATTCACATGTACGTGGGGTCTGATAGATTTACTGTCATCGCTGTGGCTTCCTGCTCCGGCCGCTGAGCTCTTGATACCCTCTATGCGCTCCATGTGGTTGATGGAGTTAGCCTTCTCCTCCCACGGCATGAGGGTGAGGAGTTCCACAGTGCCACCTTGTGTGGCAGCACTCTCCCTCCTGTGCCGTGCGATGATGCTCCAGGCCCTGGACTTTTAATTGTTCCAGCGCTTGCGGCAGTCCTCCGCATCGAGTGGAACAGTGCCAACCGTTATCACCTTAACCTTGATGGTCTACCATATTGCTGCCTTCCTCTGTGCAGAGGTCTTCCTCTGCCTATTTCCAAACAGCTCCTCAGCGTTCTTACAACCTCATCTGCCAGGGCATTTAGCTCCGATTCTGTACATTTGAGCTTCCTTAGCCTGAGGGCTGGGAGGCGTGCCTTTCTTTTTTCCTGGGACATGTTGAATCTGGATGTTTGCTGTCCAGGTGGCAACAGGAAATGGGAGATTCAGAGTGGATTGAGTTTTTAAAGATGGCCAGTGCCATGCTTCACATACCAGCGGTGACCTTAGAGGTATTACCGCTGGATGTGGGGGCAGTAACAGTAATAGTGTTGTATTTGGGCAGTATATCTGCCTGATGGCCATTGTTGCAGAAATACCCCCGGTTGGTATTCTCGTTACCACCAAGGGGGGGGAGGGGTGTGTGTCTGTGTGGCCATGATACAGCAGTAATTCAACTGGTCAGCCCGACGGTAATGGTAATACCGCTGGGCAAAATTACTGCTGTATTACCGCCAAACTCGTCATGATCCTCATAGTAGGAGTCCCTGGATATCAAAGTTGCCAACTGCCATGGCTTGCTTGGTGCTCGTAAGTGAGTTTGGGAAGGTGTGTCCTTTACATACCCTCTTTGAGTCATTTAGGTGCACCTGTGGCTTCATTTTCTTTACCTGGATGCAATTGCCTCCACCTGTTTGGTGGAGGAAACTGCACCAATTTCTGATGGAATTAGAACCCTTTTTTGGCAATATTTCAGCAGTAATTTAACTTGTAATATGGGGAACTATCATTGTTATACCTGTCAGTTATTCCGCTGGGATTCTGCCCATTTTCAGCAGTAATTCCACCAGTACTAATTCCGACGGTGCTAATGCCCCTTTCCTGGAATGCTTAATTCATCAGAGTGGTAAAAGTGGCGGTAATGGAATTACCACAACTTTTCCCACTGGCCACCATACTTGCAATTAGGCCCATATTGTCCTACGGTCATAATGTATGATGGAAAACCCTTATGAGAGGAATTAGATGAGAACAAGTCATAAAGTTACTCAATTTTAAAAGAGTCGGTAATTAATACATTATGTACACTTTAAAACTTATTGGAAAGGTATTTGGTGAGGATAAATTCTGGTGACAGGATATTACCAATTTACCCATCGATGGTTCTGAGGGTAAATTTGCCTTTTTGTGGTTGGTTAAGAGGTTCAATATTATTTCCCACATTTAGATCCATTCAACATGTGCATTTTAATCTGATGCACAATTACCATTTTCGCAAGAGATAAGACTCATATTTTGGGTTAGGGGGTTCTGTTACCAGATTACTAACATTCCTTAGATCAATCCCGGCTGAATGAGTTACCTATCCTTTGTTTAACTTCACTATGCATATTATATAAGGTTGGCCCTGTGTGAGATGGCATGTGCAATTAGGTGTCCTTAATTAGATGTGCCTAAAAATGAATGTATTGACTTAAGAGTATGTATCTTTTTGATAGATGTTGGTTGCGGGCTTGAACAATAGTCATAGTAGCTTTACATAGCGCATGTGTAAGAGATACCTCAGAGTATATTGATTGGTTCCAGCAGTGCATTTTTAAAAAGTACATACAGATTCTTCAGGACTCCATTTTCAATACATTTTCTAAAAAAGCAAGCAAATATATAGAGCTGTTTGGAGCAATAAATGGGAAAACAAAAAGGGGATGGGGGCAAAACGCCCTTTACCATGGGTGTTGTTCTGTTACTTACCTTTACAAAATGGACACATGGTTGTGCCTGCTGTCTGAATTACAGTTCACAGAGAAATGTTTGTTTTGTGGTGACCTTCTGTAGTGACCCCACTGAGTCAGTTTACAAAATGGCCCCCTTAGGCAACAAGTCTACATGCTTGTAGTGGGTCGTATTTTTTGTGTGGGGGATTTCATTCATCCTATATGTTTCATGTATGAACACACGCTTGCCGGTAAACAATCTGTATGCTTGATGTTTGTCGCCGTTTTTTTATGTGTGGGTCTATTTTCACACAAGCCTGACTGTCTTCTCTAGCAAACAGGATGATAGATTACTTTAATTCACAATTGCTTCAAAAACATGTATCCCCTTCTCTTGTGCCACACATGCATGTCTGCTCTATCAAAGGCTCTGTCTCAAAATAAGTTGCTTTTCCAGAAAACTGTGCTCTCTCAAGTATGTATATCCTCACACAACCCCAGTATATTATTAGTCTTGCAAATGTGTTTTTACAATACACTGTAGTGCCAAATATTAGTCCTTCATGGGTATGTGTGCCTTAACACACCACAGTCTGGCTGTATATGTATAGAAGTTGTCTTCTTCAGATCTTGTTATTGGTGTTCTAAATCTCTACATCGTTATGTTTCAGTGGTGTTCCTCCACGCAACCTTTGCATGCCTGACAAATGTCTCCCCTTAATGATTGTCTGAAATCTCCCTCTCAAGTTTATGTTCCCTTGTCCAATCCTACCCAGCCTGTCTGACATATGTCATGCTAATTTTGCGTTACATTACATTGACATTCCAAGATTCTTTCTGATATTTGTATTATATTACACAATGCATGTTGGTCAAATTACTTGTTCATCTTGTTTCAGATTTAATTGGCATTTCAGTTTGCTCTCTCATTTTCTTGTTGCCTGGTGTAGCCTATGAATCTATTAATTAATTGTCTTACTACTCTTTCTGCTTTACATTGGTTGTCATACAAATTAGTATGCAACACTCAGTCAAATGATCTTTTAAAGGGATGCAGCTGCGCTTAGGTTCATGTAGCCTCCTGGAAGTCACTACCTCTCACCAACCATCATTTTTAAGATAAACAGACATCCAGGTCAAGTACTCACAAAGGGCCTAGTTTGGACTGACAGCATTACATTTTGTTTCATTTCTTAGATGTTTCGTTTGGTTTACATGCTCATGGTAATGGTCATTTGTTTGGGAAAGACAATGTTGCCCCTTTTGCGACAGGACACAAATGTACTTGATGTTTATTTAGCAGCACAGACTTGACATGGCCTATAGGCCTGCACAACTAATGCATGTCAGACACAGAGTCCCAGATGTTTGTGCAGAGTATCAGAACGGTCATTGTTCTTGTACTATTCCTTGGAAGCCTGTGGTGGGTGAGATTCCAGTCGGTTTCCGCAGCCCTGCATGTCAGGGTTTGTGTTGTGGGTCATGCCAACAAGGACATGGAACGACTTCCAAATGGAAGCTTGAAATGTTATGACGTCAACTCCCTGAAAGTTAACTTAAGCACTGGGTGTCAATGGGTGCACTGGTATCACCAACTTTCCAAGAAAAGAAGGTGGTAGGGACGGGCACAAGGAACTACGCGGGAAGAGCCAGGTTTTCTGGATGCGGCTTCAACTAGGTGGAAGCATGTGACCAACCAGTAAAAAAGTGGCCATACAAGGGTGCCACCTACTTTTGTCATGTGTGCAGGTTGCAATGACAAATGTTTGGCAGTTAGATGCACACATATTCATCAACAGAGAATGTGACATCTCTTCACTCCTGCACTCTCTCTCTTGTGTGTTTGCGCTTGTACATGTGTTTGTGTATGTTTGTATCTAGGGTTGTTTCACATTCTGCTGTATCACATTCTCCCTTGATCCCACTCCCTTATTCCCAAGCCTGTCCTTTCACTATGACAATGTGAGCGTTTTAACAGAAGGAGATTATGGGCCTCATTACGAATTTGGTGGTAAATTCCCAGTGTTACTGTGATGCTGGAATGCGCACGTCCGACATATCAGAATTGGCATCACAGAAACAGTGGGGAAAAGGCCATGTGCCAGCCATGCCGTCATCCATGGTGCCCGTGTCCTGTTTCCAGCATGACCACGTCAGACGCAGCAGCAACAGAAACAGCGGCAACCGCTAATAGTGTGACCGTGAATTACGTGATCGTCGGAACAGGAAACTGGTCTGCGGCCATCATCAAAATCACAATCCACTGCAATCAGAGGGTACGAGCAGCCATCCACCCCTTCGGACTCCAGAAATATATCAAACAGCATGGCATCTCGCATCCCGGAGACCAGTCAGCGCAAGCCATGCTTCACGGAGGCGGAGCTGCACATGCTCACAAACATCATAGTAGAACATGCTGAGGAGCTGTTTTCTACAGACCAGTGCTGCTGAACCCAGCAGCGGAAAAAGGAAATATGGCAGGCAGTGGCACAGAATGTGTCTGTGGTGGAGATGACCCACACATGGTGAAGGACTGCTACAAGCGGTGGGATGACCTCCGCCTGAGGTGCCGGAACCATCCGGTCTGCACACTGCAGACACTGTATTTCAACAGGTGGTGGAACCTCCTCCCCAATCCAGCTCTTTGTCTGGGAGGAGAAGTGCAGCTTTGTGCTGCACATGGAGGGAATTGAAGAAGTGGGTGCTGCGGAGGCCGGAGCCGGTACACCTGTTGAGGCCAGTGAGTACATGAAGCCCCAATATCAACAATGCACCTGACTGCCAGGCAGCCCACCTCCTTGCCACTGTGGAGTACGTGCCCAACACCCACCACATTCCCAATACCTGCAACTACATTTGCCCATGGACAGCACCAGCCCCTGTGGCCTGTGATGTCAGTCACTGTGAAACCCCTGTCCAGCCACGTTTGGATGCACACATGAAACTATGCTCATTTTTGCACGTAAGCACTGTCCCGGCCTGCAACCATCAGCACACACAAACCCAACACAGCAGCCATGTACAGCATCCCATGGCAATGCACCCCCTCCATATTTGCTGGGACACAATGGACGTGTCACCCCAACAGTAACCACACACTCCTGGCCACTGTGCCCTCTCCACCGTAGCGCTACAGTACTGAAAAGGCAATTGCATAGTCCCCATCCCCAAAATCACACCCAGCAGTAGCCCTGCCTCCCCTCCGTGACATGACCAAATTGTGGCAAGCAAGTCCCATGACCGGTCCCCCTTGCTGGACACATTCCCAAACACATGACAGGCCACCTCACTGTGTCACCTGCACACTGTGTCCCACACACACCCTGCAGGCACACTCACACACCAGGATAAACACACATGGCACTGTTGTGGGCATAGACCCAGGCCCCCTGACAATGATCTGTGCCTGAAACCCATGATGAACACTCCACAGGCACCCTGTACAGCCAAGTTAACATGCATGTCCCCCAGACACAGACATAAGGTATCCTGTCACCATGTACAGCATGTGTGCCTGCCGTGCCACAACTGCAACCACAACAATGCCAACCCTCAGCTGCACCCACACATGGCCACCCTCCCTTTGAATGGTGATGGCATGGACCTTCCATGTCCCTGCCAGACCTGTCACGAGCCACCATTCACATGGTGGACCTGCAACAAGGTAATTCTTCAGCTTGTGCCTTGTACCTTACAACCCCACCCCTCCACTCGACATTCCCCCCTTCACATGCCACCGTCCCCGGAAAATGCACGGACACTACCCCAGTAGTCCCAGTAGATCTATGTTGCATGTGCCAACATCCCAGACCTTGCAGCTGAGGCCACACAATGCATGCATGAGTGGACCATGCCATGTACCACTTCATGTCCCTTCAACAGCATGCCACGCGATCTACATGTTGCATTTATCAGGGCAATTGGAAGCCACACTGGTCCCTAACATCATGCCTTTCGTTCACCCTCAGGTACATCATCCAACAGAGATGGAGGCCTACTAGGCAACTCAAGAGGCACCAGACGAGAAAGGCAGGTAACTCCATGCATCACCACCCAGTACAGGACAGCACCCACTGTGCATGTCACTGCTGCCCCCACCAGCCCAGCAGCTCCTGCAGCAGTGACAACAGCTGCCCCCACGCTGCCGGCGCTCCTGCATTGGTGACAACACCTACCCCCACCACCCCAGTAGCTCCTGCAGCCCCTGCCATGGCGCAATTGCCTACAAGGGCAATAGCAAGAGGACAGCCATTTCCCCAACCCCAACAACCACCATCATATGCACCTGACACCAGCGACGAGGAAGCTGCTGATGATGCTGGTGAGAACACAAGGGACACCTCGGATCACATGCGATACGAGCGGCTGGAATTTAGACCCATAAACCTGCACTGCTCCGCATGCCCACCCTTCCCCAGTGTCCGGGACATGGACGGCTGTCTGCGCCATATTGAGGAAAGGCAGGAAGGATTGTCGGCCCTGGTGCAGCAGCACCTACAGGAGTCCCGCCTGATGCAGGGGGAGGTGGTCCAACTCCGCACAGAGGCACAGCTCATGTGGTAATGTCTGCAGGCACTGGTCGCAGCAGTGCACGTGCCCTCAGATGTGAAACGCCGGGCATTGTACATCTGGCCAGGAGGGTCCATGAGGGTAACAGTTTAATGTCGGCCATGGCCGAGTCTCTCGCAATGGCCCTGCAGGCGGCCCTGGATTGATGGGCCAGTGACTCATCACACATGACGTCCACCAGCTCAACACCCACTAGTTTGCTCCAGAGCAGCCTGAGGCGCAGGTTGATGTGCACGTCTGCTACACGGCGCAAAGGCGGCCCAGGTGGAGGGCGGCCATGTTCATAGGTCATGGACAAACCCATGGCATGTGCGTGTCATGGAATGACTCCTTGCCATTATGTCACAAGTTGGGGATGAGGGTGTGGGAAGGCATAGTTGGGGAGGAGGTGTGGGGAGGGATTGTTGGGTAGTGGGTGTGGGGAAGGGTAGTTGCAGAGAGGATGTGGGGAGGGATCGTTGGGGAGAGGGTGCTGGTCCACAAGTTCCATTTTTCTCATTCCTTTACAATACACTCGGTGTTGCATTTCAAATCATGAATGGACATTCATTCTTTCTGTGAAAGTGTGGTTTATTTACAGTACAGTGTTGATTGTGGTGTATGGCCTAGGCCATGTGCATGTGCTCTGTGTCTAAAAGTAGTTTGTGATGAATTAATAGCAGGCCTCACATCCGTCCATATCATCCTTGTGATGGGGCAATGGCATCTCAGCCTCACGGTCACTGCCATCATGCCCCTCTACTGGAGGCATGTCCATGTCTGGAGTTAGGGGAATGTTGTGCATGACGCCCATATTATGTAACATGGCACAGGCCAGGACGATCTTGCCCACTTTCGAAGGGCTGTACATCAGGACGCCCCCAGATCTACTTAGACAGCTGAACTTTGCCTTCAAGAGTCCGAATGCCTCCTCGTTGTTGCACCTAGTCCGGATTTGGGCACGGTTGTAGGCATGCTCATGCTGATTTTGGGGGTACCTAACAGGGGTCATGGCAGCAAGAGGTATCCGGAATCACCTGCATGGGAGGGACACAAGGGGGGCACAGTCATTGTGGTGGTAATGACATTGAAGCCATGTGTGGATGTGGGTCTGTGTCACATGGGATTGCTGCCGCAAGATGTAGTGAATGACACAGATGACCCTAGCTTTTGGTGTACTGTATTGCAGGGGGGTCAGTTGTACCCACATTCCCCACAACATATGACGCTCACCTTGGCCATTACCCTTATGCCGCCACAGGATTCTACATTGTCTATGATGTGTGCCATGTGTATTTGCATTTGCATCTTGTACATCAGTCATCTCTCCCATTCACCATTCTGTGTTTCTTCATCGTTCAGATTCATGTTTCATGCATATGGGTATGTGCGCTTGTAACAGGCAAGTCACCTGGCTTCATGCTGTGGAATGCACTGCTGGTTGTGAAGTAGGTCAAATTTGGCTGGCATGGCTCTAACGCAAGCAATGGGGGATGTGCACAGTGTGTACATACTGGGATAGGTGGCATGGTGGCAATGCATTCTGGTACCTGTACTGCATGTGATGTGGCTGTCCATCTGTGCTCAAATTTACCTATTCCCCACATGCCAATAATGCCCTCTGGCCCATGCATGCAATCTGTGTACATACGTTGCATAAAACACATGCACGGGAGACAGTGGACAACCCCCCCTACACAGTGCATATGCTATGGGTATGTACTTTCACTCAACCAACAGCCAGGTCCGCTCTCCTCTGTATCGTGTCATGTACCTTGGGAGCATGGTGTTATGCAACATCATGGAGTCTTGCGTGGATCCAGGGAAACATGCACTGCGGTCGGTTATCAGGGTGTCTGCATCACACCTAACCTGCATGTTCAATGAGTGGTAAATTTTCCTGTTGCTGCAGACTTCTTAATTGGCATGTTTCACCATCAGATCAATGTGCATGCCGTCCAGCACGCCTATCACATTCGGCATTCCTGCCAGGGCTCGAAAGCTGACTTTTGTGCATTGACCTGAGCTGGTGTCCTGGGAGGGCAATGTGGTCAAACATGTGACACAGGAGGGCATCCAGGACCTGGACTAGCACCTTTGATAAACAAGACTGAGATATCCCGTGCAGCTCTCCCACAGTGTGTTGTAAGGTACCAGTGTCCAGGAAATGCAGCACCGATGCTACCTTGAGGAAGAGGGGGATGGCGGTCCGGATGCCTATTAGGCTCTGGATGTTGTCCTGGATTAGGTCGACTATGTTGGTTATGGTTGCCCTGTCCAGCTGATGCAGGGTGTGGATCTGTGTCAGTGAGGTTCCAGGTTGTGGCCCTTATGTGGTGTATGGGTGGCTGCCTGCAGGTTGCTACCTGCTGGCCATTGTTAATCTGCATGCCCATCATCATCCTCCTTCTCCTCCTGCACCTCCACACCTCCTCTGACTGTCTGCCTCTTCCAATTCCAGCTCATATTGGATCCCTGCACGCAGGGCCTCCAGCTCCATGACAGCTACTGCAGTTGCTATCATGGTTGTGTTGGAAGGTGTGTGGGGTGTGGGTGTGGTCCTTTGGAGCATTCGCAGTGCTCATGGTGTGCAGCTGGGCTAATTATGGCCACCTGTGGCCTGTTGCTACACACCTGAGACTACCTAATGCCTGCTTCACGATACCAGTGTTTCCTGCACAGTTTTCACTGTGGCACCAGCATTTTTATGCCAGTGTGTCTGTGTTGATGGAAGTTGCAATGATGTCGTACTACCGTCGTGGGGGTGTTTCCGGCAGTGCCTTTGGGGGCTGCCACCTTTGGTTTTTACAGTGCTGCGGGCGACGGTGGCACCGTGGGTCATGTTTGCAGGAACGTAGTATCTGGTATTGCAGGTCGTAGTGGGCCGGTCCAGAAAAGAGTGCCGGTAAGGTGCTACCGGCATGTTATTTCCGGAACGCCACACTGGTAATGATGCCCAGAGTCACTGATTTAGCAGCTGCTTTTGAATGATTCCAAATTGACAAATACTAGACACAAAACATTGTGTGGGGGGGGGGCAACAAGATGGATAGATATTTTTAAGTATTAACGGAGCTGGCATTAAGTAAACAACAAAAAGCACATATTCATAGGACTTAAAAACAGAACGCAATTTATACATTGGAATTCAAATTGTCTACAGACAACCTCTACTAAAAATTGCTTTTTGCGACCCAGAAAATGTGGACACGATTTTTATTGCAAAGTGCAGCCTAAGGGTACGTTTTAGCATCCGTCTTTGGGCTGTTGAGTCCCATGAACAGATTGAAAATATGCGTGCTGATTTCAGTGAAGATGTTTTATTGTTCTATTTCTTTCTTTTTATAACATTTTCGCTGAAGTCATTTCGATATTCACATTTGTTTTCAATATTAAAATTAGGCTGGCAGCTGTCTATTCATTCCGACACTCTCTATCGCTTATGATTTTCTCCCTTAAACTGCAGACAAATGTATTCTGTGCACATTCAATTTTGATAATCCAATCTCCCACTGTACACCTCATTGCTTTGAGGAAGTAGCAATATGTTGCTGTGCTGGATTAATGGCGAAAAGTATCTAATAAGCAAAAATAATAGCGAAAGAACACATCTCTCAAGCAACGTATAAATCCTGGAGGTGTTTGATGAGACATTTCTGTGATTTTTCATCAAACTTCGCCTTCAATTGTTTTCAAATGTAGAGCGTGTTATTGGTGTGGAGTGTGGACACACTGCAGGGTTGCCAAGCCAACGAGAACACTTCTATCACGACTGCTTTAAGATAGTCCGTTAGACGAGTTACACTGAAAACAGTGTGTGTGTCGCCTCAATCATGATCTAATACACATGTGGTTCAAGTAATGCATCCGTGGGCTTCAGAGATCTTTAAACTAGTCAAGGAGAGGGATTAGCCTTTTTACTAATTTACTGTTTGCAAAGGACGGAAGGACCAGAAACACAGGAATATTTTGGAGTGTCAATGTTGCTGAAGTTGGCTTGCAGTGATGCCCTGCTCATTGGCAGGCGTGTTGCTTCGGCCGGTTGTCTGGTCCTGCTACCACTCTCAGTACTAGAAAATAGGGTTCCAACGTCATTTCATTGCTATACTTTGAGAATTTCCCTTGAGTTGTACTCTGCATATCTTGCCTCATTACTACCTAGACACTGACCTCTCTTTATCCACTCTTGGCCAATTTGACTCCCTATTCAGTTCAAAAGAGGTTATGCACAAAATATTGTAAGGATTTCTTTATTGGTTTTTCATAAACTCCAACACAAAAACATAGAGAACATAGAGAAAGAAGAAAGAAGAACCCCCGACTCCTGCCCATGCCGTTGTGGAAGTGACCCTGATCTTTTCTCTTTTATAGTCACTGTTCACCTTTCATGTTGACCCATATTTATCTCTCGAATCATCCCACACAGAGCTCTGGAAGTAAATCTGTTCAGAAACATGGCCATAACTTTCTTAAGCTCCCTCTTGACACAGTCCCAGTAAAATGAAACCTGGCGAGAGCTGACCTTTGATCCCCCTACCTGCTGCTTTGTATCTTCAACGGCTCCCCATACATCTCTTAACCTTGGCAAAGTTGCCATGATATGTGTTAACGAGTCATCGTATCCACAACCCCTCCAGCATATTCTGTCCGAGTTAGGTTTAAATGTGTCTCATTTGAGGGGAGTGTAACACCACCTACGTCATGTTTTGCCTTGCAGTTCTTTGTGCAAATAGATCCTTTCCATCCATTGGAATATATAGCTTCTCATTCCCTTGGGGTGATCAATGACCCCAGCTCCTCCTCCCATTTCCGCTTGTATGGCCACTCTTCCTCTGTCTGGAAGTTGACATACACCCAACAAGTTTCCCAAATAGTTTCCCTATTAAACCCTTCATTCTGTTAGCCTCCTGAGGATTTTCTCTAATGCCGTGAGCCGTCCCGTGGAAACCATCTTTACGATTGTCTTGTGCAATCAATGCCTTAACTGCTGGTAGCAAAAGCTGTTACTTTTGTCCACTCCGAAGGATTCTTTGCATTCTTCAAATGATTTTAGGTCCTCCCCTTTACTAAATATCCTATATTTCTACAACTTTCCTCTGCTAAATTTCAAAACTTCTGTCCTTAATGGCCGGTGTGAAGTCATTATTGCTATGGATTGGTGTTAAGGGTGGCATGAATTTTATCTGTTTGCCCCTTCTGTTTGCCCCTTTTGTGGATTATGTCCCAAGCCAGTGTCATACCCCTGTTCCCAAATGAGTTGCCCAGCTGTGGCCTTTTCCATAAGAGCCAGTGCTTCTCGAGCTGCTGCCAATCTACCACTACTCTAATTTGGGCCCCTTGATAAAAGTTTACGATATCCAGGCATGAGAGTCCCGTCTAGTCTTGGCTGCCATCATTCTTTTATTGTTTATCTGTGCCCTGGCTCCTCCCCAATTGCGTTGTCTGCAAACAAGAACATTTTATATTCACCCTTTCATACAGTAATCCCTTTGATGTGGACCGATATCTTTAACCGCCTCAGCAAATGTCTCTTTTACCAAGAAAAGGGGATGAGGGGCAGCGGGCACCCCTTCCTTGTTACCCTCCCAAGTAAGATGGTATCAGTGAGCACTCCTATTAAATTTACCCTGGCCATGGGTGTGGAGTAGTTTGCCATTATCATATTAATCATTTTGGGCCCAAATCCCACTTTTGTCAATATCTTTCCCAAGAAGGAACATTGTGCCCGGTCAAAAGGCTTCCCTGCATCCAAAGACAATAGTACCATTTGTTCTGTTTCCCTATTTGCGCTATGGATCAGCAGAGTAATATTCCTAATATTGTCTCCCTGCTGGTGACAAAACCTGTCTGGTCGCGGTCATTCAGGGATTTCATGGAAGGCCCTAATCGGTTAATCCATATCTTTGTGTAGATTTTTGCATCTTCGTTGAGTAGGGAGATGTACCTATAGGATATGCATTTGTTGGGGTCCCTACTGAGTTTGGGGATGAAGACTATCTGGGCTTGTGCCATGGATCCCGACAGCAGTTTCCCCTCCTCCCTGATTGAATTGAAAATTGCTAGCATTAGGTCAACCAGAAAGTGAGCCATACTCTTGTAAACATAATATTGAAGTTAATCCCTCTGGTCCCGGGCTTTTACCAGCTTCCATCCCTTTGATGGCATCCTGCCACTTCCTAACACTCTATCAGTCTGTCAGGCCACTCTCTATTTCTCTCTGGTATGATAGGTATCTCTATTGATACTAGGTATGTCTCTTGGTCCTGTGTGCTGGCTTCTTCCTCCATATATTGTGCCTTATAAAAGCTTCAAAAGGCATTACGCTTGTGGGTTGTCCCCCTTCTGTCTTCCCTTTTTCATCCACTATGGGTTGTATGAAGGCTCAGTCTCCTTGTGATCTCAATATATGTTATATAGTAGCCTGTCTACTTTATCTCTCTTCTCATAAAACCTCTGTTTTGTTCTCAGGAGTATCTTCCTTGCTCTATCAACCTCCGCTCCTCGCCTTAAACTTTCTCTGAATAATCGACTTTGTTTGGTCTTGCACTGTTCTCCCAGCTCCTCAACCTCTGCTAGAAAGTAAGCCTCCTGCTGATTACTCATCTTATTGAGAGCCACTGCTGAGGCAATCAGGCTCCCTCTTGCCACTGCCTTTAAGGCATCCCAGTGAGTCCCTGGCGATGTGTTGCTTGCCTTGTTAAAGTCAAGATATTCCATCAGTAGCCTCTTTAAGTTGTCCCTCGCCAGTGCAATGAACTCATTTAACCTCCACATTGCCCTTGTGTTTGGCCTCCCCTTTACTTCAATGTCCCGTAGAAGTGATGAATGGTCAGACATCGTACTAATATGTATATTCATTGAATGGACATATTTCAGTGAAGTTACTGATAAGAATATATAATCTATGTGTGAAAAGGACTGATATACTGCAGAATAATGAGCATCTCCTGAATGGAGATATTGCCAATGCGTCAACCAGACCCAACTCTCTTAGGAAACCCTTAACTGTCCTTGTGACCTCACCCATCTGCGAGAACTTGGATATGGATGGCCCTTATGGATGGCCCTCCATAACTGTATTACAGTCCCCCTCTACGAGACTACCCCCCCCTCCAAAGCACTCAGGTATTTGTAGGAAACTCAATACAAACTGCTCCTGCCCCTTGTTTGGCACAGATATGGAGGCTATCGTTAGCATACTGCTCCCAATGGACCCCTTCACAATTTGTTACCGGCCCTACCTTTGTTTGGTGGTCCCTTTGACAGTAAAGTTGAGATTCTTGTCAAGTAATATAGCTACCACTGCTAGTTTAGAAGACGCACTGGAATTAAGTTGTATGGGCTAACTCTTACACCGTAGTCTGGCTTGGTCCTGGCTTAGTAGGCGAGTCTCCTGAAGTGCCACTATATCTGCTCTCTCCCGTCTCAGCTCTCTCAGCAGCTGGCCTATTTTGTTCTGGGAATTGAGACCTTGCACATTTCCTCACCACATCTTGACCATGTTATTCATTTGGGCCATGGATGAATATTGTTTGCTTGCCTGGTCATGAGAACATCGCCTCCTCTCCCAGCATTGCATAGTAACCCCTTTTCCCCAACCAACAGAAACATGAACTCCTCCTCCCTTCCTTTTCCCCATCTTGCGTACCCATCAGTGTCACCATTTTCAACACCCACCCACAGCGTCCTCCATTCTCCCTTCCTCTGACACTCTCTGGATGTCCTCTCCTTTATCTGAGCTTGTAGGGCGCTAGAGGAAGGACTTTACGGACACTGATTTAGGTTGCTTGCTGATTTTCGCCATATCGCTGGTGTGGTTCTATATCTTCCACTCCCTCTGCCCATCCTTCAATTGCACCATATCCTTGTCCTTACCCACCCTCCAGTTGGGCTCACTCTGTGTCCCCACAACCTCTGGTGCCCAAGTCGCACCGAGTTCTGTCACCTTGATCTCCTACCCCTCCCGCTCTAAGGGTGTCTATTCAGCTTATGTGGGCTGAAACTGCTTTTGTCGGGCTCTCCACTATTGCTGGTGGTGCTCACAAAGGTCCAGAGCCTGCTCAATGCCTCTATGGGCCTGTCTTCTCCATTCAGTGGGTTAGGTTGGGGGCTGCAGGGACCGCCTCTGCCTTCCTCTCTCCTCCGACTTAAGTTCTGTGCCATGCCACTACCACATTCTCCCTCAGCCTTTAGTGTGCAGCTCTGTTGCAATAAGTGCCATCTGTCCTGCCGCGGCCTCTGCTTTCCCCAAGCGGCAGCCTGGTATTCTTCCTCCACTGATGGTGATTCTTGGCCCAGCCTCTTGGCATGCCTTGTTCCCCACGGGGGCGCTGAACGGAGACGATCATTACAATCTGTCCCCGGCAGCCACAATCTTGATGTCAGGTGCTCTGCACCGGGCACAATGTTTGCACCCTGCAGGTTAGCGAGGACCTCTCTACGCCTCTGTATTCTTCCTTCTCACTTGCCGCCTCCCTTGCAGGACAGATCAGGTCGAGTCCACCTCTTTGGCCACCGCAGCACACTTCCTTACCCAGATGGGCTTGCTATCTTGGCACTGATCGCTCTGGCCCGGTGTGCCAACCCAACTCTCCCTGATTCTGTGCACGGGGTGACTGGAGAGCTCAGAAGGAAGGACTCCCCAAGCTTGACCTGGGAATTAGGTTCTCTGCATACCTGCAGAACCAGCTTCGACATTGTATTAGCGCTTCAAGGGGGGAAGTGGGTCAGAGCTTACTACAGGCCGCCTGCTCCGTCTGCCATCTTGACCATATCTCCACAAAATATCATTTAAGCTGGTTAATTATATTGAATCACTTGTGTATAGTTGCTTTATACATGCCATAGCATATCATATCATTGATATGCTAATAAAGTGGTCCAGTGTAAACAGGAATATATATTTTACATTTTGATTCATTTTTGTGTTGAAAGCGTGTACACTTGTCATGCGTCTTCTATGCCTGGAGCCTACCTGTATGTTTTTGGAAGCTTGTAGGGAATATTGCTTTTGAGTGAGAGAGAGGAGATCTGATACTAAGCAGAAGTAATGCAAGGGAGAGACAAGGATTTTAAGCGCTATGCTCAAACTTGTAACACAAGTCAAAGGAGTGGTATTTCAGCCATAAATGCACTCAGTGCTGCCTTGAACTTCCCCAGATGAGAACACAATTCTGCTGCTAGAAGAAGTGTGCAATGGCTACCAGTTTGCGAGCGTATCATTTTCAAAACATTAGCCATCACACATAAATGTCTCGCAAATGTGGCCCCAAGATACCTCCTGGTTAAGTTCACAAAAGCTAATTCAGTGAGACCTACCCATTCCACGAGCACTCACCAATTTATCGTCTCTAGATTTAGACTAAAAAACCTAGGGGGCTGATCTTCCCTTTCTTAACAAGCAGGAACTGCAACACCTTACAGCTGGTGCTCAGAGCGGAACCTTCGTATTGTGTCTTCCGCAAACACCTTAAGACTTTTTTATTCGACCAGGAGCTTACCGTAGCGGCACTCCATGCCCATTGAAACTGCTACACTGTGTAATCTATTCAGTTGCATTATTGTGACTATTACTTATCTCAATGAAACTGCTATCTCCTAATGTACTACATATTCATATTCTTATGCTATTATTGCCCGTGCGAACAACACCTTGATGCCCACAGGTTTTGTGCACTTTACAAATGACAAATAAATAAATAAAATAATTAACGGTAAAGTATTGTAAATATTTAGGAAAGATAGTAGCCAAGTGAGACTTTTCCCCTGCAATGTTCCCTCAACCCACAAGTAATCAACTCTGAGTGGATAAACAGAAGCAGCATGTAATCAGGAATAAGAAACAGGAAACAGAATCCAAATCTGACCTTCCCTCCCCAAATAAGAGAGAAAAACCCCTTGCAATGTTATTAAATGACACTCGGAAATGGACAAATAAATAATGAATGTGTGTTCTCTGGTTCCATCCTGCCTGATGTGTGCTTGGCAGGACGGAGCAGCAATTTTTTTGTTGTTGTTGCAAAACACAATTTTGGGGCCATGGCACTCAGAGGAGCCAGCGCAGCCATTTTGCTGTTTCTGCGCAAATGCGGCTTGATGATGTAGGGAAATACTGTTGAGTGGGTCAATATATCCCACAACCTTGGGGTCACTGGTGGGGCGTATTGGGTTGCTGCCCTCCCGTTCCGTTAGGGCATCCTGTAAGAGTGAAGTGTTCTCCAGATGTTGCTGTGGCTCGACCAGCCTCCTTTCTGCCCAGTTGATTTGTCCTCTTCTATCTCCCTTTATATAATGTCATGTCAAGGGGATAGACTGTCTGCTACAGGATTCTCCCCCTTTCTGGAATTTCCTTGTCCTCCTTACATTCTGCTGGGAAGGTCTGTACACCCCCTTGTATTTCCATAGGTTATTCTTCCTGTGTATTTAAATGAATGGGTTGGTTTGGTTAACCATGGGATTTTCATAGATTTCCCATCAGAAACTAGTAAAGAGTTAAATGTAGGCATGAGGGTTGGTGCCATCTTGGATTTTGCTGGTGTGCAGACTATGAAGCTGCACAGTTGTACTCTCTTGTCTAGGTGCCCTGGTAGTCTATGAGGGGAACTTTGGGAGAAAGCCTTCACTCTTCCCTGCTCTAGCTCTCTGGCTGGCAGGCCCCTGCTACAAACTCTGAGTGCTCAGTGGACACCACAGTCTGGCGCTTTAGTTTTCTTCACCTATAGGTCTTACAGTGAGTCCCGAAACATAACAAGTTCGTAGTCCAGCTCATAACAATATTCTTGTGTCTGTGGGGTTCTTGTAGTGTGTGAGTGTAGAGGTCCCCAGAATGGCCCCTAGGTGATCCTGGGACTTGTAGTGTGTCCCTTCCAGCCCCAGAGATCCAGTTCTAAGTAGGCAACACACCATTCGTTGTGTAGGGTAGTTGGCCTGTGGCCACCATCGGAATCCAGCTTCATAACTAGCAACCTGCTACCCCAATATGTAAAGATGATAAATTGTGTGAATTCACTACAGTGCCTCTTAATCTGTGGGTCTCGGAAGGGTTATCCCACTGAAGATTACATAAACAAAGGCTGGGAGTTTGACAATGGGGACTGGTGTGTTTTCAGTGAGAAAAGCTGGATGCCAGCTATGGTGTGGTGTTTGGGACTGGGGGGTGGCAGGAAGCCAAGGAAGGGATATCTTGGGGTTTGGACGGGGTGCAACCACAGAAGTTTGTGTGTTTGGTAGTAGGGAGAGGCAAGATGCCAGAAATGGGTGAATTTTCAGTGTGTGTGAAAGGGGAGGTGACTGTATGTGTTTGGGTGGAGGGAGTTCAAAACACCATGTATTGGTTGTGTTTGGTGGCATGGGGGATGGGATGTAATATGCGTATCAGTGTTTTTGGGTGCCATAGGGTTTCATGCAGGACAACGCGATCTAATGTATCATTGAGTGAAGATTGCAAAATCTACTCACTTATAGTTTGCACATTCTAGTTTCCATGTTCACTCCTCTCTACAGAACAAAATTTAATTGAAATATTAATGTTCTATCCCAGGTGTTATGTCTCTGGCTTCCTTTGTTAGGTTAAGCAAGTCATGAATTTGACACCAGGAATATTTGCCATAAGTCTCTCCTATTCCACTGACAAAGTATGTCAAGTATTGAATGGACAGAATACTATTGTGAACTGCATGCATGCTTCTAGCGTGATGTGGTTTTATTTTATTTGATTGCCTTCTAGTGATAATATATTCAGTCTTTTCACCCTGAATATTGATGCACTTGTTGTTGATCCACTCCCAGGAAGGTTGGCATGATCGTCTGTGGTATGCCCTCGCATGAGACCCAATGGATCTTCACTTTGTGACTTGTTTTCTAAGCATATGGGTATGTCTTGTTCCTTTCAAGCATCTCTTTGACAAGATCCTTCCTTTGTTTACTTGTAGTGAACATTGGCCTAGTGTCATACATAATGGTTTTCTTTCAGATTGGTTTCAACCATTCTGGATCTGGTAGAGACTTCCACATTCAGGACGAGATGGGTGCCTTTGCACAGCACTAGACTTATTCCTACCTACCTTTTTTTCAGGCTGTCTCCCTGCAGAGCCAGTTCCCTTTCACTCGCGCTGCAGAGTCATTTTCTACTTTTTTTTTTTAAACAGAAGGCTGCAGGGGTGTCCCCCGCAACACCCCGCTCACTATACCACACAGTATAGTGAGCGGGGCATTGCCGGGGACACCCCCGCAGCACCCATTTATTTATTTTTTAAATCTTTTTTTTGCGGGTGTGCTGCGGTGGTGTCCCCCGCAAACCCCGCTCACCATACTATACATGGTATACCATACTGTATACCTATACAGTATGGTGAGCGGGGATTGCGGGGGACACCCCCGTAGCCGCTGCAGTCTTTTTCTTTTACTTACCTTCAATGCATGCTACCACCAAAGGTTTGAACTTTTGGTGTTCGAACCTTAGGTGGTATCATTTTTTGGACTTTTTGTGCTTTCAGACTTTTTTTTAACGGTCCGTTCGTACAATTCTGGGATGATGACATGATGATTTCTAATATCTGCAGCTAAACACTGGTCATTTCTTGCGTTCCATTTTGTATAATTCTGTTATGCTGCTCGTCATCATCTTTCCTTCCATGAACAAGTCTTTGAAAGTTACCTATTATATTGTTGTGCATGCTTGAAAGGGATGTTAGGTCTCCTTTTGAGCCTTATTTCACTTGGACTACAAACTAGTCTTAGTGCTGATTGGGTACGGCAAAAAGTCCACCTTCCACTCTGTGGGTTAGTGTAGACTGCTTTGTACAGTACTTCAGTGGCACTTTGCCAGTTTTGGGTATAGCCCTGGTGTGTTTTGCCCTGACCTGGGGTCTTGTGCACCCTCCTTCCCCCAGGCCAGCGTGGGACCACTTACTACCCTCCACCCCACAGCCCAGATGTAAGTATAAGGGTGCCAGGAAACCTGCAAATCTAAATGGATGTTAATTTCTCCCTGCATAAGGAGATGGGCAAACCCCTCAGGTCTTAACTTTCCACTGACACCCCTCAACAGAGACCAAGGTGGATTTTCAGAGCCCCAATTAGGATCCCCTTTTTCTGTAAACATTAAACATAAAACAATAGTAAATAGTAAATGAACCTTAATAGATCTTCCTAATGGTACTATAGTCTTTCCCTTTCCACTTTGGCATGATTTCACTCCTAGGGAACCCCCTCGCCAATCTTTCTGAGCAGAGTTGAGGAGGTACCCTTAGGAGGTACCCTTAGGATTGAGCTGATGGGACAGACCCCTTCTACGTACTCAGTACCATCTACTGGGGGCTGGATATGGCCTCCGTGGGTAGTCCCCTTCAATAGGCGGTCTTTGCCTTCCTTTGACCAGGACGAGACATAAACCTAAATAACTTAATACATAAATAACCCTTAATAGATACATAGACATATGCATAAATAGATAATTATATTCATGTCAAGCTATATACATTTAAAACTATGTGAAACTGTTGCTTGGGTGCGACTGCTACAATAAGCCACACCATTCCCATTTCATTTAATTTGTATGTTGACGGAGTGAGCGCGATTGCGCCCAGGATAATGTTTGGGACTGGCCCACCCCAGTCAATGATCACTCCATTGCGGTGCCCCATGCGCCATGTGGGGTCCCCAAACACTGCCACATGGCACATACATTTCAAATGTTTTAGGGCAACCCCATTCCCTGTGAATGACGCCCCAACCACTGCATTCAATCACATGCCCTTCTGTTCTCTGCAGCACCCTGGGCCGTTGTCACATTTACTGCCACCAGAAGTCCTCCACCATCTTCATGGCATGCCTGTGCTCTTGGGGAGGAGGCACCACACTCACATCTGCACTCAGCATGTATTGAGTTCCTCCAGTAGCATCCCATTTCCATGGGGACTCACCTTCACTGCTGCTCCTGGATTATGTATGCCCCATCCATCCTGCCACTGTGCCTGTGCAGAGCAGGGGGGCTGGCCTGCTGCAAACTCTCTATTGCTCTGGTGTGGCTTGCTGAGCTTTCCAACTGGGACACCGTCTCCAACAGCCCAGGACTTCTGAACCTCCACCACTGCACCCGCCTGCCACTGGATACGTTGGACTTTGCACAACACAATGTTATGCTCCAGGGCCACTCCTGGCATATGCGGCCTTAGAGCTTCCATTTTAAGGGTCCATCCACAGTGGCCCCGGGGCATGATGTTGAGGGGCATGGCCAAGCTGCCTGTTCCCTGCCACCCTGCCCAATTTTCTTCCTTGAATACCCTGTACATGCACCCAGTATCTTTGGTTCTGGGCAGGCCTGGTGTTACCCTGGGTGGGCTGAGATGGAGACTTCCTCTTTTCAACCATTGCTCCCAAAGGTTTACTTTTTCTTTTTCTCTCCCCTGCCCAGTCCACTCCCAGGGCAGGGGAAAGTCGGTCTATTGTCTCTATTATTTCCGTCGAACATTTCATCTAGTCCATGGTGGGCTGAATGGGTCGGTCCACTCCAACACAAAAGGTAACTTCAATAAATAAAGTAAGCACAGAAACACCATACATGAACAATACATACAAACTTCCCTACCCGGTGTCTGCATCTTTATTCTTTTCCCTCAGAGGACAAGCCATGTAGTTCATCTTATATTTCCTTGTGGCCAACCTTCTGAATTGTGGTGTGGGTTGCCCTAGAGGGCAGGTCACCTGTAGATTATTTGAAATTATCCATCTGTTAGTGACATTGTTCCTTTGCAGGGACCCGTCTTGTGGTTGCATAATTTGGGTCTGTAGTAGCTGATGTTCTTGGACCACTGATTGAGGGCTGTCCTAGAAGTCACCTTCTCTGTCTGTGTTGTGTGTTGGAACCTGCAATTCCATTTGGGTCACCCTTTTGGCATGACTCATGTTTTGATGCCAATGAGTGTTGGTGATAGACCTGTCCCTGGTTTCTGTATAATCATAGATTAAGGACTGTGTTCTGCAAAAAAACACAGTTTTAATTACTTACCATTTGACTTCATAAAACTGAGTCCTACGCTCCCTTGCCACACTCCTATATTTCCTCAAACCCACCCATCCATGTAGCATGTATCTTTCAATGTTATCTTTGTCCTTCATCATCGCTGACAACCTGAAGGGTGGCTAGCATGGGGGCTTTTTACCTCAGACCAGGGTGTATTTTCTTAAATGTAAGGAACTAATAAGGTTGCCTGTTTGCCAGTAGACATGACCGGATTGTGAGGAGGTAGAGTAGACATTTGTGCTAAATCAGTAAGTATTCAGAACGATAGCTGGTGTCCACTCATTTGGGCCTGAATGCCCACACTCGCCAAATAATCCTGTGTACAGTCCCTTGTTGTAAGCATGCGTGTGATGCTGATGAGGCCACTCTTGCTGGCTGAGGTTGGTGCAACATTGAGGCAATTCCAGGAAATTGCTAAGTGACTCTCAGAAGAGAGGCATCAGGGGTGTACACCTTTGACCTAAAACCATAAAATGGGGCAATATTGGCAAAGTGTGGCAAACAAATACTACTTAAACGAAGTATAAAGGTGGGCACTACAATGTAACTCATATGTTAAACATTTAATGCTGTTCAATCTTGAAAAGCTTTCGGATGGGGCAACCAGTTATAAAAAGGTCCTGTGGCATAAGGACCAAAAAAATCATGAACAAAAAATAGAGTGAATCTGCTCTATCAAAAACTGGTGCTCTCAGTTGGCCCTAAAGCTGTCTGCACATTCAAATGGTTATGTATCAGATAGTTTATCCAAAATGTTTGTAATAAATTATCGCCATCAAATGTAATGATTTATGGAAATGTTTATTCACATCCCTTTTTCGTAGCTCTTTTTGAATATTATTCTGTCATATTCAATGAGGCTGTGCCAAAAATGGCTAGTATTATATGTACAGATGCCAATGCATTTCGGTTACAAAACCTTTGTCAGGGCGGTACATTAATCCAGTGATCTATCTGCATTAACCAATGTTTCAACAATTGTCAACCATAGAGTTTTAATTCTTCTGCTTTTGTAAGTAGACCCTCCAAATTTTTCTTAATTTCCTCTGTGTCTAGTGGAGCATATACGTTGGTGTCATTGAGTTGTCTGATACATTTTTGGTCGTAATCACGTAATAAAGGAGGCAGTCTGGTATTACTCAACAGCCATGATTACGACCAAGAATGTATCAGACAACTCAATGACACCAACATATATGCTCTACTAGACATTGACCCCACAGAGGGAATTAAGAAAAATTTGGATGGTCTACTTACAAAAGCAGAAGAATTAAAATGGATCAACCATAACACCAGAAAGTTTCTGACCAACAACCATCCACGTATTCCACATTTCTACATTCTGCCTAAAGTTCACAAGGATCCTCTAAAACCACCTGGTAGGCCTATTGTAGCCAGTATGGACAGCATTCTTGAACCTCTGGGAAAATACATAGACTTCTTTTTACAACCACTCATTCAAAAGTCAAACACCTATATAAAGGATTCCACAATGTTTTACAGCAACTCCAATCAACAACATTCAACTCTAATCATATTTGCTTTACCATAGACGTTAAAAGTCTCTACACACCCATTCCACATGATCAAGGCCAAGAAGCAGTAGAATGGTTACTTTTGCAAGAAGAAGACATTCCAGCACAGAAAGAGTTTAAAATGGCACTTCTTGAATTTATCGGTAACAACTCCTATTTCCAATACAAAAATGCATTTTTTCTTCAAGTAGCTGGCACAGCAATGGGGGCTTACATGGCACCCTCATATGCCAATGCATTCATGCATAAATTTGAAACCGAATTCGTACTTAAAAACATTAATTGGAATAACAACCTAGGGTTGTGGATCAGATACATTGATGATATTTTTGGCATCTGGACAAGCACTGAAACAGAATTGCTAGAATTTTTCAATTACTTAAACAGTATTGATCCCAGAATACAATTCACACATGAATACTCTAGAGAAATGATACATTTTTTGGATGTGGAAATAAGGATCACAGACAATGAGTACCAAACAACGCTTTTCAGAAAGAGTACTGATCGTAATAACCTTTTGCAAAGACTCAGTTTCCACCAACCAAGCTTAATTAAAAATCTCCCCTATAGCCAGATGCTAAGGGTAAAAAGAATAGTCAGTGACCCTTCTGATTATGAAAAAGCAGTGAAAGACATGGGAGACAAGTTTCTGGAGACAGGCTACTCTACGGCTGAAATAGAGGCAGCCACAAAACGCACAGCAACACAAGACAGAAAAGAATTGTTGAAACCTCAAGCAAAGAAGAAACCCATACCCCCTTTGGTTTTCGTATCCTAATTTTCCAGGCAAAGCAGGTGGATCAAAACCATAATTAAAAAGAATTGGAACACAATAACTTGTGATCAAAGAATAGAACACCTGTTTAAAGAATTCCCTACTTTTGCATATCAACGTAGTCAAAACCTTAAAGACAAACTAGTAAACACGAAACCTCCCCGCAAGAACAAACTCACAGATCGCATTGGAACATTTCCTTGCCTCAACTGCAGTAATTGCAACTATATCATAAAAGGACCTACTATCAATCATCCACACTCTGGAGAAAAAATCAAACTAAGAGATTATGCGACATGTGACACCCAAAACATAATTTACGGGATCAAATGCCCATGTGGAGATATTTCTCTGTTGGACAAACACAACGCACTGTGAAAATTCGTTGGAACGAACATAGATCATGTATCAGAAACCGAACAGTTACCTCAGTAGTAGCAAGACTTGGTGCGAGAAACGTCACAGTTTGGCACAGATAAAATTTGTGATCCTGGAGGTGGTACAAAGATACAACAAATATGAAAACTTGCAAAAGCGACTTGACCAACGAGAAACATACTGGATTGATCGTCTTGGCACCCTGGCACCGAAGAGTATCATTGAAGAAATAAACTATATGTGTTATTTGCAATTTTTTACTTTTTTCTACTGTTTCTAGGGATGTACCTTGTTGTTTTGCCATCTGGGATACTCTTGAATCTAAGCGTGTCTCCTTGTTTCAGAATCTTGAGCTTTTTATGATGGACACCTTTATATAATAGTTCATTTTGTGAACAGAGAAATGCACTGAAATATGCCCCAGCTTGGGCAATCAAACACATACCATAAAAACTGCAACTGTTGTTAATTCCCTGTGTTCCGCTGCTTATCTTTGTAAACTTTATTTTCTTTATTTCTATCTTTGCTCTTATGACGCTCTTGAAGTTATATGCTTGAATTGACATTTTTTTGTGTAATATCCTCTTTTATTTGCCTGGTTGCCATTTAGCCTATACTCGATTGTGTGTATATTTGAGATAGGTTCAGCTGTACTCTTTTAGGCAACAGGACTCATTTAGATCATAGTGTACGCTAACTGTGGTCTCGAGATATGTAAGACTTAGTGCCAGCATGCCAGCCGCTTTTTCTCTCTAGAGAAAGCGCTCGTATTTTGAGTATTCTACGTACTATATTAAAGTGCTTCCCCGCTCCCATGGTGATTGTCCCGCCTTCTGTGATGTCATGAAAGGTGGGACCCAAGGCATACGTGCACATACACGACGCCGTTGGGTTACCATGGAAACATTTAAATACGGAAACAGGCATTCGCATGCGCTCGTGTGACACAGCGCTGCTGACAGGTAAGGTGGACTCCATTTTCCCTGCACTTACGGCTTCAATTAATGTTCCATGTTATTGATTAGTTTCCCTGTGGGTTTTACAGGAGCCCGCACTGCAACCCGTTGCTTCTCACACATATGGAGAAACATTTGAGAATTATTAGAAACTTAAGGTATGGGAATTTTTTCATAAACAATGTTTTGCTAATTAGTGGTATAAATTGATACTTAGTTATTGACATGGAGCTTTTCGCTTTTTCTTTTTTCTTTTCATGTTATCTTCGTTGTGGAACACTTGGATCTGGTATGTGTTTAAATTTGTTCAATTGAAACTTTGTTTTTACTCTATGTTTGACAATTGTTGAAACATTGGTTAATGCAGATAGATCACTGGATTAATGTACCGCCCTGACGAAGGTTTTTGTAACCGAAATGCATTGGCATCTGTACATAAAATCCTAGCCATTTTTGGCGCAGCCTCTTTGAATATGACAGAATAATATTCAAAAAAGAGCTACAAAAAGGGATGGGAATAAACATTTCCATAAATCATTACATCTGATGGCGATAATTTATTACAAACATTTTGGATAAACTATCTGATACATAGCCACTTGAATGTGCAGCCCTCTTTAGCGCCAACTGAGAGCACCAGTTTTTGATAGAGCAGATTCACTCTATCTTTTTGTTCAAAACAAATACTACTTGTCAGCAGGAATGTGAATCCCTACACCAGCTGTCTTTTTTTTTAGATCAGGTAAGACAAGTTTGGTTCCAGATAATGCCCAGAATTCTGACATTTTATTTTCCTCATCTCCACCATTCCATCTTAGTGTGCTTTGCTTGTAAGTGAGGTGCTTGTCAGGTGGGATGAATGTTTAGTCAAGTTCCGCTTGTTAGATTAAAAAATACTGTTTGCAATCATTTAATCTTTTGTTGCCGCCACAGCAGGAAAGTTCAATTGAAGAGAATGGGAATAGCAATTTCAGAAAACCACTTGAAACTATTATTTTCAGATCATTAACTTCAGAACAAAAGCGGAAGAGAATGATTCCTTCAGTCGTGATCTCTCACGCAGTGATGTGGAATCCATTTAGAAGAATGGTGTTTTTCCTATCACTTAAGAAAAGTAGGGAGGACAGGATTCAATCTACATTACAAAAATAAATGTTGTTATTGTCCACCTATTTGTGTTCATGGAGATCAGATCTTTAAGTGATTGTATGTTCGACTTGTACAATGAGATGCCATTCAAACATATGTAAAACAGATGCTACTTTTTGGTTTAAGATAGGCTGGATCAGTTAAAAACATGCGCACAGAAAATCCTCATTGAAAGTAAAGGATTTCTTCACAAAAGAAAGATGTACGTGTGTGTGTGCGTTTGTGTGCGTGTGTATATGTGTGTTGTGTGTGTGTGGGGTAACATATTATATATATTACACGGCCACAACAGTGGCCGTGTAGTTATGGTAAAGTTGCTGTTTCCATAGGAAGAGCATTTTTTGGCCGGCTTATAACTCTGCTCCCCCTTGACGAATCCACACCACCAAACTTTGCAAAAAAAGTATATGGGCCACTGTGATTTTTTTTGCTAAGTTTGGTGATGTTTGGTGCAGGGGGGGAAAAGTTATAGGGGGTCCCAAAACGCCTTTTTTACCCATAGACTGAATGGGGGAAAAACTTTGTGCACATCTACAGCCCAAACCGCTGGACGGATTTTCACCAAATTTGCAGCAGAAGCAGGAGCTTGGTCCCGAAAGCGTGCTTTTGTAAATTTGGTGACAATCCGTCCAGTAGTTCTCTTTAAAACGACTAAAAAGTACATCTAAAAAAATTAGTGATATCTATGTCTGCTCTGCGGACACACTTCCCTGTTCGCTCCGCGGACAAGACACCAATTGGCTAATCCGTAGCGTCATGTTCGCGGACACATGGCGTGTTCACTGATTGGATGTTGAACAGCGTGACGTGCGTCAGATTCTTTCGCTGCACCCGCCATCTTTCATTCGCGTTTTGTTGTACGTGGACATCGCCGCTAACACATATAAAACAACACACCATTGCACTTGTTAACGTTACGAAATACTGTTTCGGAAGGTGAAGATTAATGAGGCTAATATATTTAAAGTAATATTGCAGTCAGCCTGGCCTCCTAGAGTTTGAAATCTGAGGCAGCCACCTGCACTGTTTGATGGAAACAGCGGTTGTGCAAGTGTATGGGAGTAGCAGTTCTCATGCATGCCTTCAGATATGTTGTTGCAAAGTCAGAATGTATTTTCATTCTGAGTGAAGGTCACTTTGGTTTGCTTTTTGTTTGCAAGCTCAGTAGGCCCACGCATCTGACTGAACCCATAAGGGTCAATTGTTTTTTAACCTTGAGCGAAAGGGAAAATTCAGTAAGAATGCAGGGAGTGCAAGTTTGGAAAAAATACCATTTGATAAGGTTATGTATTCAAAACGTTTGTAAGACACATGTAATATCAATTGAAGAAGAGTCTTTGCTGCAAGTAAATTGCTGTCTGGGTTTAACGAAGACAATGGAGATGGTAAATATCGTGTAAGTTTACTTTTGACGACTCTACACTGGAACGAGTTTTAATTTTTTATTACCAGAACAATAATTTTGGCTTTGTAACTGAGGTACTATCTTTTTGTGTATTTTTTTTTTTGTTAACTTATGGAGAGTGCAGATTCTCTGCGTTTGTAGGCTATCATTAGGGTCACCCATGTTCAACACTATTATCTCTTTAAAATGTCATGTATGACCACATCCATTTGTGTATCAGTTTCCACATTCTTTTTGTCTTTTTTGAAATTGTTTGGTAAAGGTTGGGTATTGATACGTATTTTCTGTTACGTTTTCCGAACAGCTACATTCTGCCGTACAGTGATTGCCATGGATTCTAGATGCCAAGTGATGGCTTCTTTTCACGCTTAATGCACGTACTTGTAACCGGCTGCCTAACCGTCACTGTATTGTGGGACGACAGGCCCGGCCCCATTTGTCCGTACGCTGGAGTGGCCATTAGGAGTAACATAACATCTTTTATGGTGCTGTAGGCCGAAGTTCATGGTGACGTCCTGGAAATCACTGTGCGGCCGAAGCGGTTGCTTTATCGAAAGCGAATACTTTGTGTATGCGAAAAGATCAACGTGTGCCTCACGATTAACACTTTTGATGACGATCAAAGAAACAAAGTTACTATTTGATTGAAAATGGGAATAGTCTGATGGTCTCAGACAGTTTATTCTGAAATTAAAGTACTTTACACATTCTAAAATGTTAATGCTTTCTTTTAAAAACCAGTTTAATATTTCAAAATGTAACGTGCTACATTGTATGTCACTGTGTGTTCATTTGCAGGTTCTGCGTCATGGCACATAGGTGCTTATGGGCGCATTTGGCTACGCTGGAGAGGAACATCATCCAAAAAAGTGTACAATATCATTATGGTTTTTATGTGATGATATGTGGGAGTGTTTTCATATTACACAAGTGTCGTAATGTAGTTACAAAATGTAGTGGTATACGTTTATTGACTGAGGGGTAGGCTGCAGCCATGGGGAGTGGGCAGAATGTCGGGGTCATGGTATAAGGTCATGATCCGCACAATGTGGCTACTGGCCTTGACCAGAAGGGTGAAAAGATAGGATTACAGTAGCCATGTCCACCTCGGACTTGCTTTGTAGTAAAGTTGTTCTACATTAGGATACATTTGAACGGGAGGGAAAAAAGTGCTGCTGGTAATATGTTAACAGCGTTTCCTTTTTGCTTTTTGCAGGCTTCCATGGAAAGCGAAGAGGGGCCATGTATGGAACAACCGCCTTCCCTTTCTATGGTGGCCATCTCAGAAAAGGATTTTGTTTTCTAATCAGTGATGTCATCAATGACATTTGTGATGTCATCTTTGATGTCCTGGGTGTTAGTCTTAGCAGTGCACAGTGGTGGCGCAAGTTATAGTTGCTTAGCTTACCATAACTGGCGAATTTCATGGGTTTTTCGGTTTTACTTGGAACCATAACGTCCCGTTAACAAAGTTATTTTTAGTGAATATATATATACACTTGGGACATTTGATTTGATTAAACAAACATGTTTCAAATCGTTACACTGTCTATGAAAATGCTGTGTCTCTTTTAAATGCACTGAACTGTGTTGTTATGCAGGTTCCAACATGGCTGCATTTTTGCCTACCACTTGTTACCTTAACTTAGTGCAAAACATTGTAAAAGGACTCATGCACTTGTCTATATAATACCACAGTCCTCTCTCTATGTCACTTACCTGACGAAGCCCGAGTAGGGTGAAACGCGTCGTTCCTTCTTGCACCTAAGACCGTTGCTGCCTCCTTTGTCCATGTATTTTAAACAATAAAGGACACTTTGACTGCACGGAATATAAGTCTGTGTGTGGATTTATTGAAGACATCCAGCCTTTCGCTTCGATCACAGCCGGAGTGCCGATGTAATCCGGATTGGTTCCCAGTCCCTTTTTTCTACATATTTTCAATGCGGTCTGGCCGCATCTATCATTGAGCACCCGTGTGGACTTTATCAACTGAATCTACAAGCTGCAGCAGGAGCGCGACACGATCCAGCCAGACACCCTTTTGGAAGTTGCAAACTTCAAGTGAACGCAGCCCTGCTCGCAAATGCAGCTTTGACTCTGAAAGCTTCTGTGTGAAGGATTACCACTGTGGTCAGAGGTCAGCAGCCTTCTGTGCTGCTCCAGTCGGAGGACCCGCACAACACAGGTGAGGCAGCTGTTTTCCTGACATTGTTATCAATGTTTAAAACATTGATTATTTGCACTTTCTCCATTTAAAAACACAGATCGGCATTAACACGCCGTATTTTCAGAGATTAAAACACACGTGGCAACACTCCTTTTACATCATGGGATACTAAATAAATAAATAAAAAAACTATCTATGTTTTAGTTCAATCTCAATGTAATAAGGAAGAAAGGCGTTTAACTCCATCCACAGCAGCAATGTGCATGTGTTTGTTTGTTTATTAAATCAAACGCACTACCACACTACAATGGCGGAAGAGGAAGGCAGCAGAGATGCAGAGGCTTCCATTTTATTTAATGAAACCTTGCAATTACTACCCAAACAGACTGAGAAAGCAATGCCTCCACAAATGAAAACGATACAACAGAAGATGTTTAAATTGGAAAAACTGCATAAAAAGGAAACAAATAAATGGTGGGAAATCAAGTCCTTACAAAATTATTTGGATAATCGGAGAATACCCAGAGGCCTTAGAATTTTCACTATACCAACATATGAAGACCCAGACCCGGCAATGCTAAATGAATGGGGTGAAGCCACCAGTGAATGCTCTTTTAAAATGTTGACCATATTAGTTAAATATGCTAAAAGTGATAGAATCAAAGCGCTCAAGGAGATTGAAATACTGGAGCAGGACATATACAATGGTCCAGATGCTGAAGCAGCACTCAAAATAAAGACCCAAATGCAAACCAATGTTAGCAAATATGAAGAAGAAATAAAGGAGCGCAAACAAAGGAAGTTTTTAAGAGACAAAGAAGACTATGCCACAGGTCGTATTTATACATTTGCAAGAAAATATGACAACGTTCGCAAAATTATCCAAAAAAAAGCAGAGGTCGGAGATGAAAACACGAGTCTGATAGAATCAGAAATTGAAGAAGATGCCAGCACTTCCACAGATGTCTCAAACTCAAGCAGTGAGGACACTCCCATTAGGTTAAATTTTTTAGAGGAAATGAGACTTTTACATCAAGTGGGAAAAACAACACAAGTGCGAAATACAAACAAAAACAAGCAATTTCAAAAATCAACATCAGCAAAAGGAGGCCAACAAGGGGGCGCCGGGGAAAGAGGAAGAAAAGGAGAGCAACCGACAGGCCGTCTGACACGCTCTGGCAAAACCAAGAAGAATATTTAGTAAAAGATACAATGCAAGTAATCAATTTATCGGACAGACCCTTAACTCAACACGAACAGGAAGTACTAGGAAAGGGTCTGACTTTTTGCCCTACAGCCAACTTTGATTACTCCCAAGCAAGAATTGATTTATATTGCTTTATCCGCAAACTAAGACTGACTAAATTTCATGCCAATCTGAACAACGTATCAAAGCCTGGACCCAATATAACTCCCTCACATTTAAACATCAGTGATATACCAGCCTTAAGAGACCTTGCAAACCTGGGAGAGAATATGACTACTCAGACTTCTCAAGATGCAGTACAAGATGAGTGGCAAATCGAATTACCAACAGAAATAGATACCGGTATGGCAGCTCCCAGTGGTATGAAAAATAAGTCCAAATTTAATCCCTCCAATCTATTTTGTCCTACGATAGATCTATTTGGAGATCTTGTTATAGATGGCCTCAAAAAAGTGACGATCAGACCAAGCAAAGTTCAGAATTTGACGAGATTGCAGCATACAGCGATAGAAAATTTACAAGCGGATACATCGATCATTATTAGATCTTCGGACAAAGGTGGAAATGTGGTAGTCCTTAACACCAAAGACTACCAAGCAGAAGCAGCTCGGCAGTTAAATGACACCAGTAATTATGTCAAACTGCCCTGTAACCCCTATCCAGAGTACAAAGTACAATATGATATTATGTTGGACCAATGGCATGGTTTAGAACTCATCACTACTAAAGAGAAACAATATCTAACCAAAGACCATCCCAAAACACCAATCATACACTTTATACCGAAAATTCACAAATCTCTGATTAGACCACCTGGAAGACCCATTGTGGCATCAATAGACTCCTTACTTGAAAATACCTCCAAATTTGTTGACAACTTTTTGTTTCCCTTTGTGGAAACGTTACCTTCATATACAAAGGATACCACAGCTTTTTTTAACCAAATTGCACATATTCCTTGGCAATCCAACTATCTTTTGGTCACATTAGATGTTGTTTCCCTTTACACATGTATCACTCATTCAAAAGGTCTGCAAGCAGTTAAAAGATTCCTGTCAACCAGATCGTTAAGTTATCGAGAACACTCGATTATGCTCTTGGATATGCTTTCTTTCATTTTAACACACAACACCTTTATGTTTGATTCCAAATATTACAAACAAATCTGTGGCACGGCAATGGGTACAGCAGTGGCTCCTACCTTTGCTAATCTATACATGGGTGCATGGGAAGAAGACCTTTTTCATAATGACAACTATAAAGAACATACAGATAAAGTAATCATGTGGCAAAGATACATTGATGATCTTTTTATTATTTGGAGCGGGACGAACACTGAATGGATAACTTTCTTTCATACTCTGAATCAAAATCAGCAGAATCTACAATTTACAGAACATCATAGTAAAACAGAAATAGTCTATTTAGATATTAAAGTGAAAATTGTTGGAAACAGCATAAGTACAGAACTGCACAGAAAAGAAACAAGTACTAATACACTATTACATGCAACCAGTGCGCATCCACAAAGTCTCAAAAACAGTATTCCATACGGAGAGTTCTTACGGGTAAAAAGAAACTGTAGTGAGAACGAAACATGGGAAAAAAATGCCAAAAAAACTGCGGCTAGATTCTTAAATCGAGGCTATAAGAAAACAGTTGTTAACAAAGCCTACGATCAAACCTGCAAGAAAACCCGAGAGATGATGCTAGCCAAAAGAAATACAATAAAAAATTCAATAAAGGATCAATCACATGAAGATTGCGCACTCAGATTCATTACCACTTTCAATTCTGGAGCAAAAGAAATCAAACAAATCTTAAAGAAACACTGGCATCTCTTGAAAAGAGACCAGGACATTACTCCATACTTGCCAACACACGCCACCATGACCTACATAAAACCACCTTCGATACAAAGTAAACTATCACCGAGTATGTTCCGATCGCCCAAACAAAGTACTAACACCTGGCTACCCACCGAAATATCGGGTTTTTTTACCTGTGCTAAATGTAAAGCATGTCGTCATGGAATAAATATGAAAATATTCCTACATCCTCGGACCAAGAAAGAAGTTAAAATCAAACAAGATCTGAGATGTTTTACACAATTTGCCATCTATGTGATTATTTGTTCCTGCAATCTATGGTATGTAGGTAGCACCAAACTAGAAGCTAGGCTAAGAATATTGCAACATCTACGTGCAATCAAAAATCATGATATGTCTTACCCACTTGCTAAACATTTTAAAGAAGTACATCAAAATGACACCAGTTCTTTCAAGTATTTCATTATTGACTCAGCCACAATTCACCCAAGAGGAGGGGACAGACTACGAACACTCAGACAAATGGAATCCAGATATATAGTAGATTTTAACACCAAGTATCCAGGAGGTCACAATCGTGACGAAGAACTATATGCATTTTTGGGATCCTAAACATTTAAAGACTTCAAATCTCGATCACTTATAGACCTAAGCCCTTCCGAATTTTTCCAATTTTTCCAAAGTTTCGGCATTTCTGAAAATTCTATATATATTATTTGCATTTTTTGTATATCTTGTCTATTTGGTGGATATGTACAATGAAATAAGGTTTTTAGAAAATTGAGTCCAATTTGGACGCCTATGCATCCCTACACGGTTTTTTATGCAAGCAGTTTTTCACTTTGATTGTGTGTTGTTTTATATCACCAATCATTTTAAAATTAGCAACTTAGTTCAGGGAGAGGATGTTTTATCTTTAGCTTTATCTAGTGCTGTTTTTATCAATATGTAAAGTGCATTTATCATTTAATTGTCAAATGTATTGCAAGTTCCCTCAAAACAATGTGCATTAATTGCAGAATTGTTTTAAATATAATCGATGGATTTGAAGTATGGGAGAAGGCAATAATTTAAATGTTAAAAATATTATGCCTCATGCCCCATATCCACTATAAAAACTTTCTAGCATAAAATACCAACACATGAATGTGACATCCAGCACTATGCACCTTAAATCGTTTGCACTTGAATTATAAGGAGTAATTTTAACATATAACATCAAGCAACTTAACTCTTTTTTTAAAAAAATGTTTCAAAACTTTTTTCATAATATGTCTGTACAACAATTTTAGAAGGCAGTATTTATTTTTGCATTTGCATTAATTACTTTATACTACCTTGCTAAATATACAGGTTGGTACAGTCATAACATATAAGCGCCCGCAAGGGTAACACACTGCCCATGTGTACATATTAGACCACCTATATGTTTCATTATGAACATTCATAATACATATCATGGATTGTATGTCTCTTCTAATGTATAGTTATGCATAGTGGAATTGACCAATATGTGAGGCACCCGTAAGGGTTATACACAGCCTCATGTTACAGCATCTGGGCGCCCGCGAGGGTAACACACTGCCCATTAATATCAACATTTTGGAAACATGATATACAGAGATCAGAGTGGGATAGAATACATATTAGAGGCACCCGCAAGGGTTAAGTACCGCCTCTAGATTTAATTCCCTATCACTTGCGATTTTGCAATATGCACTTTATACTATGCACTTTATTGATAGCACTCAGCACTTTATCAAATAACCGTTTTTCAATGTTTACAAAGCATGCAGCACTTTATTACCTATACAACACCTGCATATCTCAATTTTGATATCTGCAACATATATGTTGTAAAACAATTTTTTGAGAGCACACTTCAATCCATGTTGAGACAATGTGTCAGCCCACTTGGGCCGAATTTAACATACCCAGCACAATAGAAAACGGTGTACGTTTGTCTTACCTAATTTTATTGACATTGGCAAATACCAAGATGAAACCATATGATTAAATATCAGTGATTCAATATCAGCAATCTCAGGCTTACTGTCCATCCCTTACCCACTTGGGACATTTGATTTGATTAAACAAACATGTTTCAAATCGTTACACTGTCTATGAAAATGCTGTGTCTCTTTTAAATGCACTGAACTGTGTTGTTATGCAGGTTCCAACATGGCTGCATTTTTGCCTACCACTTGTTACCTTATCTTAGTGCAAAACATTGTAAAAGGACTCATACACTTGTCTATATAATACCACAGTCCTCTCTCTATGTCACTTACCTGACGAAGCCCGAGTAGGGTGAAACGCGTCGTTCCTTCTTGCACCTAAGACCGTTGCTGCCTCCTTTGTCCATGTATTTTAAACAATAAAGGACACTTTGACTGCACAGAATATAAGTCTGTGTGTGGATTTATTGAAGACATCCAGCCTTTCGCTTCGATCACAGCCGGAGTGCCGATGTAATCCGGATTGATTCCCAGTCCCTTTTTTCTATATATATATATATATATATATATATATATATATACATAAATATATATATATATATATATATATATATATATATACATATATATATATATATATATATATATATATATATATATATATATATATATATATATATATATATGCATATATATATATATATATATATTTATGGTTAAGTTGCTAAACCCATAGGAAGAGCACTTTTTGGTCGGTTTATAACTTCGCTCCCCGGTACAAATGCTCACCAAACTTTGCAAAAAAAGTATATGGCCCACTTTGAATTTATTTGCAACGTTTGGTGAGATTTGGTCCAGGGGGGGGCAAAGTTATAGCAGGGATCCCAACATTTCTTTTTTTCCCATAGACTGAATGGTGAAAAAATTTCTGTCGTGCCTACAGCCCAAACCACTGGACGTATTTTCACCAAATTTGAGGCAGGAGCGGCGGCTTGGTCCCAAAAGCGTGCTTTTGTAAATTTGGTGAAAATCCATCCTGTAGTTTTTTTTTAAAACGACCAAACAGTAGGTCTAAAAAAATGTGTGATATCTATGTCCGCTGCACAGACACACTTCCCTGTTCTCTCCACGGACAGGACACTGATTGGATAATTGGCTTGCGTCATGTATGTGGCCATGCAACGTGTTCTCAGATTGGCTGGGATGAGGCGTGAGGTGTGTCAAATTGTTTTGATGCGCCCACCATATTGGATGCACAGACATGTGCTGGAAGTGAGCATAATTCCAATTTTGGGGAGTGTGTTGATGTGTATGAGTGCTTGGAGATGGTGGGGGAGTAAGAGATGGGTCAAATGCTGTATTTGTTTAGGTGGGAGAAGGCTGTGAAGTGTTTGCAGTGTCCACGTTCACTGCGGTTGTCCACAGACATACTAGACACTGGGCGCACTACTGGCTATTTTAGTTTAGTATGATGTTGCTTTTGGGTCGTTAGAAGAGCATTGGGTGAAGAGTGTATGTATTGAAGAGTTTGTACGTTGGTTGTAATTATTTTTTAGATTGTTAATTGAAGTGCATAGTTTTGAGGTGGATGTGTTATGTTTTTGGGTTGTGGTCATTTAGTAGGTGTTGGTTTCTATAATTGCTGCAGTGGTTGTGGCCAGGGCTTACAGTCTTGGGTACATGGCCGAAGGCCATAGGCCGTAAGCCATGCACCCAAGACTCTAGCCTTCGACTTTTTCCCCAATATTTTAACTCAGACTCCGTTGGAGTCTAGAGGCCCCCACAATGGTCCCTAGGTCATCCTAGGACTTGTAGTGTGTCCCTTGCAACTCTGGAGATCCAGTTATAAGTAGGGAGAAAACCGTTCCTTGTGTGGGGTAGTGGGTCTGTGGCCATCCTCACAGCCCAGCCTCATCACTAGCACTTGCTATCCCAATATGTAATTATAATTAATTGCGTGAATTCACCACAGTGCCTCTTAATCTGTAGGTCTCCAAGATGGGTGAAGTCAGATGTGTTTTCAGAGTGAACCAATTGGGGTCAAACTTTGGCATGAAGGGTTATCCCACTAAAGATTACATAAACACAGGCTGGGAGTTTGACAATGAGTTCACGGAAGGGGACACCCTCTGAATGGGGGACCTGTGTGTTTTCAGTGAGAAAAGCAGGATGCCAGCTATGGTGTGGTGTTTGGAATTGGAGGGGAGGCAGGATGCCAAGCAAAGGATATTTTGGGGTTGGGACGGGGTGTAACCAGAGATGTTTGTTTGTTTGGTAGTAGGGAGAGGCAAGATGCCAGAAATGCGTGAATTTTCAGTGTGTGTGAAAGGGGAGATGACCGTATGTGTTTGGGTGGAGGGAGTTCAAAACACCAATTATTGGTTGTGTTTGGTGGCATGGGTGATCTGATGTAGGGTGATGTGATGTAATGGGTGTATCAGTGTTTTTGGGTGCCGGAGGGTTTAACGCAGGACAGAAAGATTTACTACTCAATTCAGTTGGCACATTCTAGTTTCAATGTGCGCTCCTCTCTACAGAACATACGTGAAGTGAAATATTAATGTTCTATCATAGGTGTTAGGTCTCTGGCTTTCTTTGTTAGGTTAAGCAAGTCATGAATTTGACACCAGGGATATTTTCAATACGTCTCTCCTATTCCACTGACAAAGTATTTCAAGTATTCAATGGACAGAATATTATTGTGAAGTGAATGCATGCTTCTAGCGTGAAGTGGTCTTATTTTATTTGATTGCCTTCTAGTGATAATATATTCAGTCATGTCAGCCTGGACATTGATGCACTTTGTGTTGATCCACTCCCAGGAAGGTTGGCATGATCGTCTGTGGTATGCCCTCGCATGAGACCCAATGGATCCTCACTTTGTGACTTGTTTTCTAAGCCTATGGGTATGTCTTGTTCTTTTCAAGCATCTCTTTGACAACATCCTTCCTTTGTTTACTTGTACTGAACTTTGGCCTAGTGTCATACATAATGGCTTTCTCTCACATTGGTTTCAACCATTCTGGATCTGGAAGAGACTTCCACTTTCAGGACTAGATGGATGCCTTTGCACAGCACTATACTTATTCCTTGTCCTGTTTGCTGAAACATATTCTCGTTCCTTCCCACTCGGGTTTATGTATAATTTAGCAGCAAGGATAGGGACAAATGTCTTGCATAATCTAATCGGTTGAAGAATGACTGTTACCCAGTTTTCAGGTGCCATGAATTTACAAGGCAAGCAGTTTGACCTCTTACTGATGCTAGTTCCTGCTGCGCCCCTGCTATGAAAAGTCACTTCTTGGTTATTGGAAAATGAAAATAGCAGTTTTTGCTCCGGTTGTTTTGAAAGGAATTTCAATTAATGCAATGGAGGCAATGGCGATTGGGGTGTGGTCAATGGTGCGGAAGCCAAGGATTGGCCGGATGTACTGCTGGCCTAGATCCCTGCCTTAAGATCACAATCATTCTCGGAGGCACACGTATTAATACTACCTCTGACAATCCAACATTTCATTATTATTTGCCTCTCAAAAGGATTTATGATGTCTCCTATCATGTATGGTCATTCTCCTTTCTATTTAGGGGGCCCTTCTTACAATGCTAATTTGATGCCAGTCGGGATGATGGATCTCCGTGATCATTCTCTGACAGAAAGGTCCGTGATGGAAAAGTTTGCATGGGAAATGTACGCACCACCAAAGGTGCGTACATTTCCCATGCAAACAAACATTGCACTTCACTACATTACCCACACCCCCACCCGCACCCACAACACACCCACGAGACCCCACCCACGCACACCCACAAACCACCCACGACTCCCCCTCATCCACACCCTGAACACACCCCACTCACACTGCAGGGTCCTTGTCTTCTTTGTATTTATTTATTTATTTAAACAGAAGGCTGCATGGGGTTTCACCCGCAACCCCTGCTTACTATACTGTGAGTATGGTGAGCGGGGTGTTGCGGGGGACACCCCTGTAGCCGCTGAAGTCTTTTTCTTTACTTACCTTCAATGCATGCTACCACCAAAGGTTTGAACTTTGGTGTTCGCACTTTTGGTGTTATCATTTTTTGGACTTTTTGTGCTTTCAGACTTAACGGTCCGTTCGTACAATTCCGGGATGATGACATGATGCATCATTCTACCTTGATTTCTAATATCTGCAGCTAAACACTGGTAATTTCTTGCGTTCCATTTTGTATAATTCTGTTATGCTGCTCTTCATCATCTTTCCTTCCATGAACAAGTCTTTGAAAGTTACCTATCATATTGTTGTGCATGCTTGAAAGGGATGTTAGGTCTCCTTTTGAGCCTTATTTCACTTGGACTCCAAACTAGTCTTAGTGCTGATTGTGTAAGACATAAAGAGGCCGATTCATGGAATAATTAGCGCGGCGCAAGTGGGTAAAAACGTGCGAATCGCAGTGGAATTGCGAAAATCGCAGTGCAAATGCGAAAATCGCACGAAAAGCAGCGCACATCGATTCATGGAAGGGCGTGCACGAAACAACCATCTCATATGCGCTAAAAAAGTGCGCGGCGCACGTTGGCGCACAGGCCATCTAACAGCGTGCGCCAGGTCACAGCGAAAATCGCATAGGCCACAGCGAAAATCGCACATAGCGCGGCGCACGCAACAAAAGTAGGCGGAACACGGGGCGTAACACTCGGAATGAGGAACAACTTGCCGAAATGTGGGCGTCACGGGGGAAGTACAGGGTGCAAGTGCGCGGAACGCCCACACGCTCGCCTACAACACGTATTCATGGAATCGAATAGGGCAAAACAGCGCACGGTCAAACCAGCGCACAGGCACAAACACGACCGCCACAAGAAAGCAGGCGGTACCGTACCTGCGCCTGTAAAAAATGTGCGCCGAAAGGTGCGCCAACAAATAGCACCTATATACAGCTATGATGAATGTCCTATACTGTGGCCCTCCAGGACAAATGACGTGCAAAGGGGTACCCACAAACACAGACACCCGCTGACTGAAAAATAACGTGTGCGTGTATTTCGGGGTGCGCGGGAAGTTTCACACGCGAATTGGCTGGGTACGTGGATTCCAGGGGTGCACGGGAAGTTCCACACGCGATTTGGCTGGGTGAGTGGATTTCAGGGGTGCGCGGGAAGTTCCACACGCGATTTGGCCGGGTACATGGATTTCAGGGGTGCGCGGGAAGTTCAACATGCGATTTGGCTGGGTACATGGATTTCAGGGGTGCGCGGGAAGTTTCACACGCGAATTGGCTGGTTACGTGGATTTCAGGGGTGCGCGGGAAGTTTCACACGCGATTTGGCTGGGTACGTGTATTTCAGTGTTGCAGGGGAATGCTACACGTGATATGGCCATGTGGGTCCCCTCAGGTGTACCCTCTACACACTCCATGGCCCCTGCAGGCAGCCCACACCACAGGGTACTACCCTGCACCCCTGCTCATGTCCCACAGGCAACCCATCCACCATGGCCATGCCCACCAGCCAACCCACATGTCACCTTGCACCACTGATCACCAACACATGTCTCCCACAACCCCCACCCCCCAGCCACCAGGGCAGCCTCCACCAGGCCCACACTCATGTCTCCCACCACCCCCTACCCCCCAGCCACCAGGGGCAGCCTCCACCAGGCCCCCACTCATGTCTCCCACCACCCCCCACCCCCCAGCCACCAGGAGCACCCTCCACCAGGCCCCGCCCATGTCTCCGACCACCCCCACACCCCAGCAGTCAGGGGCAGCCTCCACCAGGCCCCCAATCATGTCCCCTATTACCCCCACCCCCCGCAGTGCTGGGGCACCCTCCACCAGGCCCCCACTCATGTCTCCAACCACCCCCACCCCCCAGCCACCAGGGGCAGCCTCCACCAGGCCCCCACTCATGTCCCCTATTACCCCCACCCCCCGCAGTGCAGGGGCAGCCTTCACCAGGCCCCCACCCATGTCTCCCACCACCCCCACCCCCCAGCAGTCAGGGGCAGCCTCCACGAGGCCCCCACTCATGTCTCCCACCACCCCCCACCCCCCAACCACCAGGGGCACCCTCCACCAGACCCCACCCATGTCTCCCACCACCCCCTACCCCCCAGCAGTCAGGGGCAGCCTCCACCAGGCCCCCACTCATGTCTCCCACCACCCCCACCCCCCAGCCACCAGGGGCAGCCTCCAGCAGGCCCCCACTCATGTCTCCCACCACCCCCACCCCCCAGCCACCAGGGGCAGCCTCCACCAGGCCCACACTCATGTCCTCTATTACCCCCAACCCCGCAGTGCAGGGGCACACTCCACCAGGCCCCCACTCATGTCTCCCACCACCCCCACCCCCCAGCAGTCAGGGGCAGCCTCCACCAGGCCCCCACTCATGTCTCCCACCACCCCCCACCCCCCAGCCACCAGGGGCACCCTCCACCAGGCCCCCACCCATGTCTCCCACCACCCCCACCCCCCAGCAGTCAGGGGCAGCCTCCACCAGGCCCCCACTCATGTCTCCCGCCACCTCCCACCCCCCAGCCACCAGGGGCACCCTCCACCAGGCCCCCACCCATGTCTCCCACCACCCCCTATCCGCCAGCAGTCAGGGGCAGCCTCCACCATGCCCCCACTCATGTCTCCCACCACCCCCACCCCCCAGCCACCAGGGTCAGCCTCCACCAGGCCCCCACTCATGTCCCCTATTACCCCCACCCCCCCGCAGTGCAGGGGCACCCTCCACCAGGCCCCCACTCATGTCTCCCACCACCCCCACCCCCCAGCCACCAGGGGCAGCCTCCACCAGGCCCCCACTCATGTCCCCTATTACCCCCACCCCCCCGCAGTGCAGGGGCAGCCTTCACCAGGCCCCCACGCATGTCTCCCACCACCCCCACCCCCAGCAGTCAGGGGCAGCCTCCACCAGGCCCCCACTCATGTCTCCCACCACCCCCACCCCCCTCCACCAGGCCCCCACCCATGCCTCCCACCACCCCCACCCCCCAGCAGTCAGGGGCAGCGTCCACCAGGCCCCCACTCATGTCTCCCGCCACCCTCCACCCTCCAGCCACCAGGGGCACCCTCCACCAGGCCCCCACCCATGTCTCCCACCACCCCCTACCCACCAGCAGTCAGGGGCAGCCTCCACCATGCCCCCACTCATGTCCCCCACCACCCCCACCCCCCAGCCACCAGGGGCAGCATCCACCAGGCCCCCACTCATGTCCCCTATTACCCCCACCCCCCACAGTGCAGGGGCACCCTCCACCAGGCCCCCACTCATGTCTCCCACCACCCCCACCCCCCAGCCACCAGGGGCAGCCTCCACCAGGCCCCCACCCATGTCTCCCACCACCCCTACCCCCCAGCAGTCAGGGGCAGCCTCCACCAGGCCCCCACTCATGTCTCCGACCACCCCCACCCCCCAGCCACCAGGGACAGCCTCCACCAGGCCCCCACTCATGTCCCCTATTACCCCCACCCCCCTCAGTGCGGGGGCACCCTCCACCAGGCCCCCACTCATGTCTCCCACCACCCCCACCCCCCAGCCACCAGGGGCAGCCTCCACCAGGCCCCCACTCATGTCTCCCACCACCCCCACCCCCCAGCCACCAGGGGCAGCCTCCACCAGGCCCCCACTCATGTCCCCTATTACCCCCACCCCCCGCAGTGCAGGGGCAGCCTTCACCAGGCCCCCACTCATGTCTCCCACCACCCCCCACCCCCCAGCCACCAGGGGCACCCTCCACCAGGCCCCCACCCATGTCTCCCACCACCCCCTACCCCCCAGCAGTCAGGGGCAGCCTCCACCAGGCCCCCACCCATGTCTCCCACCACCCCCTACCCCCCCAGCAGTCAGGGGCAGCCTCCACCAGGCCCCCACTCATGTCTCCCACCACCCCCACCCCCAGCCACCAGGGGAAGCCTCCACCAGGCCCCCACCCATGTCTCCCACCACCCCCTACGCCCCAGCAGCCAGGGGCAGCCTCCACCAGGCCCCCACTCATGTCTCCCACCACCCCCACCCCCCAGCCACCAGGGGCAGCCTCCACCAGGCCCCCACTCATGTCCCCTATTACCCCCACCCCCCCGCAGTGCAGGGGCACCCTCCACCAGGCCCCCACTCAGGTCTCCCACCACCCCCACCCCCCAGCCACCAGGGGCAGCCTCCACCACGCCCCCACTCATGTCTCCCACCACCCCCACCCCCCAGCCACCAGGGGCAGCCTCCACCAGGCCCCCACTCATGTCCCCTATTACCCCCACCCCCCGCAGTGCAGGGGCAACCTCCACCAGGCCCCCACTTATGTCTCCCACCACCCCCACCCCCTAGCCACCAGGGGCAGCCTCCACCAGGCCCCCACTCATGTCTCCCACCACCCCCACCCCCCAGCCACCAGGGGCAGCCGCCACCAGGCCCCCACTCATGTCCCCTATTACCCCCACCCCCACGCAGTGCAGGGGCACCCTCCACCAGGCCCCCACTCATGTCTCCCACCACCCCCACCCCCCAGCCACCAGGGGCAGCCTCCACCAGGCCCCCACTCATGTCCCCTATTACCCCCACCCCCGCAGTGCAGGGGCACCCTCCACCAGGCCCCCACTCATGTCTCCCACCACCCCCACCCCCCAGCCACCAGGGGCACCCTCCACCAGGCCCCCACCCATGTCTCCCACCACCCCCTACCCCCCAGCAGTCAGGGGCAGCCTCCACCAGGCCCCCACCCATGTCTCCCACCACCCCCTACCCCCCAGCAGTCAGGGGCAGCCTCCACCAGGCCCCCACTCATGTCTCCCACCACCCCCACCCCCAGCCACCAGGGGAAGCCTCCACCAGGCCCCCACCCATGTCTCCCACCACCCCCTACGCCCCAGCAGCCAGGGGCAGCCTCCACCAGGCCCCCACTCATGTCTCCCACCACCCCCACCCCCCAGCCACCAGGGGCAGCCTCCACCAGGCCCCCACTCATGTCCCCTATTACCCCCACCCCCCCGCAGTGCAGGGGCACCCTCCACCAGGCCCCCACTCAGGTCTCCCACCACCCCCACCCCCCAGCCACCAGGGGCAGCCTCCACCACGCCCCCACTCATGTCTCCCACCACCCCCACCCCCCAGCCACCAGGGGCAGCCTCCACCAGGCCCCCACTCATGTCCCCTATTACCCCCACCCCCCGCAGTGCAGGGGCAACCTCCACCAGGCCCCCACTTATGTCTCCCACCACCCCCACCCCCTAGCCACCAGGGGCAGCCTCCACCAGGCCCCCACTCATGTCTCCCACCACCCCCACCCCCCAGCCACCAGGGGCAGCCGCCACCAGGCCCCCACTCATGTCCCCTATTACCCCCACCCCCACGCAGTGCAGGGGCACCCTCCACCAGGCCCCCACTCATGTCTCCCACCACCCCCACCCACCAGCCACCAGGGGCAGCCTCCACCAGGCCCCCACTCATGTCCCCTATTACCCCCACCCCCCCCGCAGTGCAGGGGCACCCTCCACCAGGCCCCCACTCATGTCTCCCACCACCCCCACCCCCCAGCCACCAGGGGCAGCCTCCACCAGGCCCCCACTCATGTCCCCTATTACCCCCACCCCCGCAGTGCAGGGGCACCCTCCACCAGGCCCCCACTCATGTCTCCCACCACCCCCACCCCCCAGCCACCATGGGCAACCTCCACCAGGCCCCCACTCATGTCTCCAACCACCCCCACCCACCAGCCACCAGGGGCAGCGTCCACCAGGCCCCCACTCATGTCCCCTATTACCCCCACCCCCCCGCAGTGCAGGGGCACCCTCCACCAGGCCCCCACTCATGTCTCCCACCACCCCCACCCCCCAGCCACCAGGGGCAGCCTCCACCAGGCCCCCACTCATGTCTCCCACCACCCCCACCCCCCAGCCACCAGGGGCAGCCTCCACCAGGCCCCCACTCATGTCCCCTATTACCCCCACCCCCCCAGCAGTGCAGGGGCACCCTCCATCAGGCCCCCACTCATGTCTCCCACCACCCCCACCCCCCAGCCACCAGGGGCAGCCTCCACCAGGCCCCCACTCATGTCCCCTATTACCCCCCCCCCGCAGTGCAGGGGCACCCGGCACCAGGCCCCCACTCATGTCTCCCACCACCCCCACCCCCCAACCACCAGGGGCAGCCTCCACCAGGCCCCCACTCATGTCTCCCACCACCCCCACCCCCCAGCCACCAGGGGCAGCCTCCACCAGGCACCCACTCATGTCCCCTATTACCCCCAGCCCCCGCAGTGCAGGGGCACCCTCCACCAGGCCCCCACTCATGTCTCCCACCACCCCCACCCCCCAGCCACCAGGGGCAGCCTCCACCAGGCCCCCACTCATGTCTCCCACCACCCCCACCCCCCAGCCACCAGGGGCAGCCTCCACCAGGCCCCCACTCATGTCCCCTATTACCCCCACCCCCACGCAGTGCAGGGGCACCCTCCACCAGGCCCCCACTCATGTCTCCCACCACCCCCACCCACCAGCCACCAGGGGCAGCCTCCACCAGGCCCCCACTCATGTCCCCTATTACCCCCACCCCCCCCGCAGTGCAGGGGCACCCTCCACCAGGCCCCCACTCATGTCTCCCACCACCCCCACCCCCCAGCCACCAGGGGCAGCCTCCACCAGGCCCCCACTCATGTCCCCTATTACCCCCACCCCCGCAGTGCAGGGGCACCCTCCACCAGGCCCCCACTCATGTCTCCCACCACCCCCACCCCCCAGCCACCATGGGCAACCTCCACCAGGCCCCCACTCATGTCTCCAACCACCCCCACCCACCAGCCACCAGGGGCAGCGTCCACCAGGCCCCCACTCATGTCCCCTATTACCCCCACCCCCCCGCAGTGCAGGGGCACCCTCCACCAGGCCCCCACTCATGTCTCCCACCACCCCCACCCCCCAGCCACCAGGGGCAGCCTCCACCAGGCCCCCACTCATGTCTCCCACCACCCCCACCCCCCAGCCACCAGGGGCAGCCTCCACCAGGCCCCCACTCATGTCCCCTATTACCCCCACCCCCCCAGCAGTGCAGGGGCACCCTCCATCAGGCCCCCACTCATGTCTCCCACCACCCCCACCCCCCAGCCACCAGGGGCAGCCTCCACCAGGCCCCCACTCATGTCCCCTATTACCCCCCCCTGCAGTGCAGGGGCACCCGGCACCAGGCCCCCACTCATGTCTCCCACCACCCCCACCCCCCAACCACCAGGGGCAGCCTCCACCAGGCCCCCACTCATGTCTCCCACCACCCCCACCCCCCAGCCACCAGGGGCAGCCTCCACCAGGCACCCACTCATGTCCCCTATTACCCCCAGCCCCCGCAGTGCAGGGGCACCCTCCACCAGGCCCCCACTCATGTCTCCCACCACCCCCACCGCCCAGCCACCAGGGGCAGCCTCCACCAGGCCCCCACTCATGTCTCCCACCACCCCCACCCCCCAGCCACCAGGGGCAGCCTCCACCAGGCCCCCACTCATGTCCCCTATTACCCCCACACCCCTGCAGTGCAGGGGCACCCTCCACCAGGCCCCCACTCATGTCTCCCACCACCCCCACCCCCCAGCCACCAGGGGCAGCCTCCACCAGGCCCCCACTCATGTCCCCTATTACCCCCACCCCCCGCAGTGCAGGGGCACCCACCACCAGGCCCCCACTCATGTCTCCCACCACCCCCACCCCCCAGCCACCAGGGGCAGCCTCCACCACGCCCCCACTCATGTCTCCCACACCCCCACCCCCCAGCAGTCAGGGGCAACCTTCACCAGGCCCCCACTCATGTCTCCCATCACCCCCACCCTCCAGCCACCAGGGGCAGCCTCCACCAGGCCCCACTCATGTCTCCCACCACCCCCACCCCCCAGCCACCAGGGGCAGCCTCCACCAGGCCCCCACTTATGTCTCCCACCACCCCCACCCCTCAGCCACCAGGGGCAGCCTCCACCAGGCCCCCACTCATGTCTCCCACCACCCCCACTCCCCAGCCACCAGGGGCAGCCTCCACCAGGCCCCCACTCATGTCTCCCACCACCCCCACCCCCCAGCCACCAGGGGCAGCCTCCACCAGGCCCCCACTCATGTCTCCCACCACCCCCAACCCCCAGCCACCAGGGGCAGCCTCCACCAGGCCCCCACTCATGTCTCCCACCACCCCCACCCCCCAGCCACCAGGGGCAGCCTCCACCAGGCCCACACTCATGTCCCCTATTACCCCCACCCCCGCAGTGCAGGGGCACCCTCCACCAGGCCCCCACTCATGTCTCCCACCACCCCCACCCCCCAGCAGTCAGGGGCAGCCTCCACCAGGCCCCCACTCATGTCCCCTATTACCCCCACCCCCCCGCAGTGCAGGGGCAGCCTTCACCAGGCCCCCACCCATGTCTCCCACCACCCCCACCCCCCAGCAGTCAGGGGCAGCCTCCACGAGGCCCCCACTCATGTCTCCCACCACCCCCCACCCCCCAACCACCAGGGGCACCCTCCACCAGACCCCACCCATGTCTCCCACCACCCCCTACCCCCCAGCAGTCAGGGGCACCCTCCACCAGGCCCCCACTCATGTCTCCCACCACCCCCACCCCCCAGCCACCAGGGGCAGCCTCCAGCAGGCCCCCACTCATGTCTCCCACCACCCCCACCCCCCAGCCACCAGGGGCAGCCTCCACCAGGCCCACACTCATGTCCTCTATTACCCCCAACCCCGCAGTGCAGGGGCACACTCCACCAGGCCCCCACTCATGTCTCCCACCACCCCCACCCCCCAGCAGTCAGGGGCAGCCTCCACCAGGCCCCCACTCATGTCTCCCACCACCCCCCACCCCCCAGCCACCAGGGGCACCCTCCACCAGGCCCCCACCCATGTCTCCCACCACCCCCACCCCCCAGCAGTCAGGGGCAGCCTCCACCAGGCCCCCACTCATGTCTCCCGCCACCTCCCACCCCCCAGCCACCAGGGGCACCCTCCACCAGGCCCCCACCCATGTCTCCCACCACCCCCTATCCGCCAGCAGTCAGGGGCAGCCTCCATCATGCCCCCACTCATGTCTCCCACCACCCCCACCCCCCAGCCACCAGGGTCAGCCTCCACCAGGCCCCCACTCATGTCCCCTATTACCCCCACCCCCCGCAGTGCAGGGGCACCCTCCACCAGGCCCCCACTCATGTCTCCCACCACCCCCACCCCCCAGCCACCAGGGGCAGCCTCCACCAGGCCCCCACTCATGTCCCCTATTACCCCCACCCCCCCGCAGTGCAGGGGCAGCCTTCACCAGGCCCCCACGCATGTCTCCCACCACCCCCACCCCCAGCAGTCAGGGGCAGCCTCCACCAGGCCCCCACTCATGTCTCCCACCACCCCCACCCCCCAGCCACCAGGGGCACCCTCCACCAGGCCCCCACCCATGCCTCCCACCACCCCCACCCCCCAGCAGTCAGGGGCAGCGTCCACCAGGCCCCCACTCATGTCTCCCGCCACCCTCCACCCCCCAGCCACCAGGGGCACCCTCCACCAGGCCCCCACCCATGTCTCCCACCACCCCCTACCCACCAGCAGTCAGGGGCAGCCTCCACCATGCCCCCACTCATGTCCCCCACCACCCCCACCCCCCAGCCACCAGGGGCAGCATCCACCAGGCCCCCACTCATGTCCCCTATTACCCCCACCCCCCACAGTGCAGGGGCACCCTCCACCAGGCCCCCACTCATGTCTCCCACCACCCCCACCCCCCAGCCACCAGGGGCAGCCTCCACCAGGCCCCCACCCATGTCTCCCACCACCCCTACCCCCCAGCAGTCAGGGGCAGCCTCCACCAGGCCCCCACTCATGTCTCCGACCACCCCCACCCCCCAGCCACCAGGGACAGCCTCCACCAGGCCCCCACTCATGTCCCCTATTACCCCCACCCCCCTCAGTGCAGGGGCACCCTCCACCAGGCCCCCACTCATGTCTCCCACCACCCCCACCCCCCAGCCACCAGGGGCAGCCTCCACCAGGCCCCCACTCATGTCTCCCACCACCCCCACCCCCCAGCCACCAGGGGCAGCCTCCACCAGGCCCCCACTCATGTCCCCTATTACCCCCACCCCCCGCAGTGCAGGGGCAGCCTTCACCAGGCCCCCACTCATGTCTCCCACCACCCCCCACCCCCCAGCCACCAGGGGCACCCTCCACCAGGCCCCCACCCATGTCTCCCACCACCCCCTACCCCCCAGCAGTCAGGGGCAGCCTCCACCAGGCCCCCACCCATGTCTCCCACCACCCCCTACCCCCCAGCAGTCAGGGGCAGCCTCCACCAGGCCCCCACTCATGTCTCCCACCACCCCCACCCCCAGCCACCAGGGGAAGCCTCCACCAGGCCCCCACCCATGTCTCCCACCACCCCCTACGCCCCAGCAGCCAGGGGCAGCCTCCACCAGGCCCCCACTCATGTCTCCCACCACCCCCACCCCCCAGCCACCAGGGGCAGCCTCCACCAGGCCCCCACTCATGTCCCCTATTACCCCCACCCCCCCGCAGTGCAGGGGCACCCTCCACCAGGCCCCCACTCAGGTCTCCCACCACCCCCACCCCCCAGCCACCAGGGGCAGCCTCCACCACGCCCCCACTCATGTCTCCCACCACCCCCACCCCCCAGCCACCAGGGGCAGCCTCCACCAGGCCCCCACTCATGTCCCCTATTACCCCCACCCCCCGCAGTGCAGGGGCAACCTCCACCAGGCCCCCACTTATGTCTCCCACCACCCCCACCCCCTAGCCACCAGGGGCAGCCTCCACCAGGCCCCCACTCATGTCTCCCACCACCCCCACCCCCCAGCCACCAGGGGCAGCCGCCACCAGGCCCCCACTCATGTCCCCTATTACCCCCACCCCCACGCAGTGCAGGGGCACCCTCCACCAGGCCCCCACTCATGTCTCCCACCACCCCCACCCACCAGCCACCAGGGGCAGCCTCCACCAGGCCCCCACTCATGTCCCCTATTACCCCCACCCCCCGCAGTGCAGGGGCACCCTCCACCAGGCCCCCACTCATGTCTCCCACCACCCCCACCCCCCAGCCACCAGGGGCAGCCTCCACCAGGCCCCCACTCATGTCCCCTATTACCCCCACCCCCGCAGTGCAGGGGCACCCTCCACCAGGCCCCCACTCATGTCTCCCACCACCCCCACCCCCCAGCCACCATGGGCAACCTCCACCAGGCCCCCACTCATGTTTCCAACCACCCCCACCCACCAGCCACCAGGGGCAGCGTCCACCAGGCCCCCACTCATGTCCCCTATTACCCCCACCCCCCCGCAGTGCAGGGGCACCCTCCACCAGGCCCCCACTCATGTCTCCCACCACCCCCACCCCCCAGCCACCAGGGGCAGCCTCCACCAGGCCCCCACTCATGTCTCCCACCACCCCCACCCCCAGCCACCAGGGGCAGCCTCCACCAGGCCCCCCCTCATGTCCCCTATTACCCCCACCCCCCCAGCAGTGCAGGGGCACCCTCCATCAGGCCCCCACTCATGTCTCCCACCACCCCCACCCCCCAGCCACCAGGGGCAGCCTCCACCAGGCCCCCACTCATGTCCCCTATTACCCCCCCCGCAGTGCAGGGGCACCCGGCACCAGGCCCCCACTCATGTCTCCCACCACCCCCACCCCCCAACCACCAGGGGCAGCCTCCACCAGGCCCCCACTCATGTCTCCCACCACCCCCACCCCCCAGCCACCAGGGGCAGCCTCCACCAGGCACCCACTCATGTCCCCTATTACCCCCAGCCCCCGCAGTGCAGGGGCACCCTCCACCAGGCCCCCACTCATGTCTCCCACCACCCCCACCCCCCAGCCACCAGGGGCAGCCTCCACCAGGCCCCCACTCATGTCTCCCACCACCCCCACCCCCCAGCCACCAGGGGCAGCCTCCACCAGGCCCCCACTCATGTCCCCTATTACCCCCACACCCCTGCAGTGCAGGGGCACCCTCCACCAGGCCCCCACTCATGTCTCCCACCACCCCCACCCCCACCCCCCAGCCACCAGGGGCAGCCTCCACCAGGCCCCCACTCATGTCCCCTATTACCCCCACCCCCCCGCAGTGCAGGGGCACCCACCACCAGGCCCCCACTCATGTCTCCCACCACCCCCACCCCCCAGCCACCAGGGGCAGCCTCCACCACGCCCCCACTCATGTCTCCCACACCCCCACCCCCCAGCAGTCAGGGGCAACCTTCACCAGGCCCCCACTCATGTCTCCCATCACCCCCACCCCCCAGCCACCAGGGGCAGCCTCCACCAGGCCCCACTCATGTCTCCCACCACCCCCACCCCCCAGCCACCAGGGGCAGCCTCCACCAGGCCCCCACTTATGTCTCCCACCACCCCCACCCCTCAGCCACCAGGGGCAGCCTCCACCAGGCCCCCACTCATGTCTCCCACCACCCCCACTCCCCAGCCACCAGGGGCAGCCTCCACCAGGCCCCCACTCATGTCTCCCACCACCCCCACCCCCCAGCCACCAGGGGCAGCCTCCACCAGGCCCCCACTCATGTCTCCCACCACCCCCAACCCCCAGCCACCAGGGGCAGCCTCCACCAGGCCCCCACTCATGTCTCCCACCACCCCCACCCCCCAGCCACCAGGGGCAGCCTCCACCAGGCCCACACTCATGTCCCCTATTACCCCCGCCCCCGCAGTGCAGGGGCACCCTCCACCAGGCCCCCACTCATGTCTCCCACCACCCCCACCCCCCAGCAGTCAGGGGCAGCCTCCACCAGGCCCCCACTCATGTCTCCCACCACCCCCACCCCCCAGCCACCAGGGGCAGCCTCCACCAGGCCCCCACTCATGTCTCCCACCACCCCCACCCCCCAGCCGTGCAATTTGCCTGGGTACATGTACTTCGTGGTGCGCGTGAAGTTCCACACGCGATTGTACGTGTACTTCGGGGTGCGCGTGAACTTCCACACGCGATTTGCCTGGGTACCTGTATTACTGGGGGTGCGCGTGAACTTCCACATGCGATTGGGCCTGTGAGAGTGGGTCACATGTATTCCAGGGGTGGGCGGGAATATTTACCCGCGACTGTGCCTGTGAGAGCGTGCTACGTGTATTCCTGGTGTGGGCGGGAAGATTCAAACGTTCGCCTACGACGTGCCGAAAAAGGGTCCAATCCTGACACACGTACGCCAGCATGAAGCAGGCGTACGTCGACCCGCGCAGCATAGAAGTGCGCAAAAACCACAAACAAGCTCATACGCCAAGATGAATATACCATTCCTAGCAGCAGTGGCCGTGGGTTACCAAAGGAGGAGGAGGAGGATAGTGAGGGCCCGAATTTTCACTCCCAAAACAAGCCTTTTTGGGATGCCTGATGACCAGGTGTATGGGAGGTACAGGTTTCCCCTACACATAATACTGGACCTGGTCAGTGAGTGAGAGGATGACCTCACATCACCCACCCTGTGCTCCCAAGCACTCAGCCCCCTGGAGAAGGTCCTCAATGTACTGCACTTCTTGGCCACAGGATCATTTCAGCGGACAAGTGCCATAGTGGGTGGGGTGTCACAGGCCACGCAGTCACGCTGCCTACACCAGGTCTTGAACATCATCACTGCACGCCCATCAGTCCGTAGGCACATATACCTGCCCAGGACACCTGCAGAAAAGCAGGCTGCCACCCTCGATTTCTACGGTGTGGCACAATTTCCAAAAGTGCTAGGTGCCATTGACTGCACCCATGTGGCACTATGTCCCCCAAGGGCATCTGAGCACATCTATAGGAACCGCAAGCACTGGCATTCCATCAATGTGCAGGTAGTATGTAATGCTAAGGGAATCAACACCTCAGTATATGCCAACTATCCAGGGTCCACCCACGACAGCTTCATTTACCGAAAGTCTACCCTAAGCCGGGACCTCGAAGCTGGGCGGCATGGTGATACATGGCTGCTTGGTGAGTATGAATGCCACTGCACATGATTGCATGTCAGATGCAGAGTTATGTCACTACCCCACTAATGATACCCATCACCTCCTCACCAGGGGACAGTGCCTACCCTCTGAGCACCCACATGATGACGCCAATTCGGAACCCCATCACGCCTCCAGAGGTAAGATACAACACAGCTCATATTGCAACCCGGGGCATAGTGGAGCGCACATTCGGAGTGCTCAAGTCACGCTTTCACTCCCTTGACCGGTCTGGCGGGCAGCTGTTATATGCGCCCCCAGTAGTGTGCAGGATCATAGTGGCAGCATGTGTCCTGCACAATGTTGCAACACGCCGGGGCCTGGCCGTGGACATGGTGGTGCCCCCACATCCCCAACCACATGCACGCCTGCTGCGCATGGGAGGGGAGAGGGCACGGGGTGAGGCAGCCCGTACCCAGCTGGTGGCTAATTACTTCACATAGAAATCACACCCCAGTGGAGTGCACACAGGCCTGGCACATACCATCTGATAAGCAATGATGACTCGACCTGACAATTAAGACGAACAAAGGGACTTTCAACTGTCAGAACCATAGCAGCCTCAGATTGTTCATGTGGAAGTGTCACAATGTGTGCATCCCTACCTACACAAACACCACCAATGCAGTGTCATGAAAAGACACTTCCATGCTGCAGAAATGAATACCCACTTGCAAAATACTACATGAAAACAGTGCCATGTCACCCACCCCCTCCACGGCACGGCCACACAACACACCATGGCATGTCATGCAATGTGAGCGGAAAGAAATGAATCCCCACAACATGCCCCAAGTGTCAGCAGCTACAGTGTCCCTAATGGAAATCTGTCCACACATGAAATGCTCACAGTAATGCAGGACCTACAGCCCACATTACCAAATACTTACCAATAATACCAATCACCTACACAACCTCCAACCCACCTTAAATATGACATTACAGACTTAAAAATTAGCTAGCCTCACCACCTGATGATGACAGCCCTCCGAACACTTGCAAGTATAGTGTTAGCGCCACGCAAGAGTGTAGGTGCACTGCTTACAACATGGACTCCAGTTCCAAGGTGGACCGCATTGTGAAGACATGAGGAATGGACCTGCAAATATGGAGGATGAGATGGATGCAGAGGCACATATAAATACACCACGCAGTGTACAATACAACAACAATATGCACTATGAATGTATACACAGTATTGACTACAGACTGCCCACACAGCTCATGGGAGTCCAATGTCACCATGTACGTCAATGTCACTTGGGCACACCCTTTGCAAGCCCATGGAAACGGGAAGCAGGAGGGGTGTGTGTGACAAAAACCCAAGCATCTGAACCAAATCCATGACAAGCCTGCATGTGCCCAGCCACAATGCAGCGTATGCCCACGGGAGCCACACAAGGCAACACACTGTCCCACAAAAATACAAAAATAAAAATAAAAAAAAATGGCCATTAATGGGCCCGGGGGGGTTGGGGAGGCCACCCAGGAGGTCCGAGGACAGGGTGCACACCAAAACCCACCTGTGTGGATCTTGCGAAAAAAAAACACCTCCATGGGCTCATGGCCCACACGGCTACCCTATTGTGGGAGTATCACTGCTGTCGCTATTCTCACCCTGTGCAGCTGCATCCGGAGGTGGTGGCACTATGGGAGGCAGCCCACGCAAGGCCCTAGTCTGTTCCTCCATGGCTGCAAGCATGCGGGTGTGGTAGGTCTCGTTCTGGAGGATGAGTGTGCGGAGGTCCCCATGCAACAACTCACGAGATGCCCGGACCTCCGCCCTAGTTGCCTGCATCTCAGCTGAGAGCGTACGGGTGAGACGCTCCAGCTGCTGTTCTGTCCTTCGGTTTGTTGAAGCCTCAAGCTCAACAAGAGTCGTCCTGAGGTGAAGGAGTTCCAGCCTCAGGGCTTCCCTGTGGCCCTGGGACTCTATGAAGATGGCTTCCTGCAGAGTCGCCAGTGCCGCCCGCCTGTCCCTGTTGGACGCCAACATGTCCTCCCTGTGTGACTGGCAGATAGAGTCGGTTGCCTGCTGTAGTCGCTCCATCAGCCTTTGGGGGGGGGAAAATGGAAGTGGCCACCCTATCCATGGCCTGAGCCATCATCTCTGATGATGCTGCCTGTTGTGTTGCCATACCGTAAATGGATTTCTCCCATGCGGTATTGCCAGGTGGCGTACGGCCACCACATTGGCGGGCACCACACCTGTCTGGGGCAAGGCGAACTGCGCCTTGCTGTGCCGGCACTGCCTGAGGCTGCAGGACTGCATTCCCCCTCTGATCTGCTGGCCCAGGAACAGGATCAGATGTCACGGAGTGTGACCCTGCATCCGTAACCACCAAAGGCATAGCTGCCAACACTGACATCCCCATTGAGGGTTCTAACCCTGGTGCAGGTGGGTCGGAAAGAACAGAATCCCTCCCAGGAACACTCACCTGCGACGGCACGTAGGTCTCATCATCCGAATCAACACCTGAGTACAGCTCGGGGGAGGTGCAGCCAGAGACACCCCTTGAGAGCACGACCTGCAGCAGTTGTGGGTTCTCACCCACCACCACACCACGTCCCTCACTGGTGGTCGGTCGGCCCTCAGATGCCTCCTGGGTCTGCACCATCTCCACAACCCCAGCAGTATCAGGTGCGTCTTCCCCTGCAAAGACATAAAAGAAAACAAATGGAAACAGGCATTAGCACCATGGCACACAATGAGGGCTGAGAGGCTGCAGAAACAGTACTTGATTGACACATGTCCCACATGACTAAAACACTCCCATGCATGCACCGTCACTGCGTGTGATGGGGAGGCAGATGCCACACATTGATGACACCAAGATGGAAGATGAACACACATGCTGCATGCTGCCTAGCAGTGCCATCACACATTGGCCAGTGATTGGCAGGTCAAATACACATGCCATCACACAGATGGCATGTACCCTAGGCATGAAGTGAAGAGGGAGAGGAGGTCACCAATTGTTCATTCAGTCCAGTTTGTTCATATGATTGATTATTTTCATCGTAATGGTTCTAATGTTTGACATGCAGCTGCCAGTCAAAAATGGTCCTATAGCACAGGGACATGTCCAAACTAATCATGTCCACGAAACTGAGCCAGTCCACTGTACCATAGCCATGTCAGACATGTGACAATAGGACTGAGAAATCCCAAGTAAAAGTGGTGGTATACAAACAATCTGCCTGAATAAGCAGAGGTAAATAAGCAACAGTGTTGTGGCAAGATGACACTCCAAGGGCAACTGGCGTGGTGTTGGGCTGGATGTCTAATGTTGGCCGAAGGGATGCTGCTATACCCAAATGCTGGTGCCAAGAATGTTTAGGAAGAGGCACATGGGTGAGCCGAACCACTCAGGCACACACACCCTCCCCTGGCACACAAACAGAAGCCCTCCCACACACAACATGCACATGGATGACACACACATGCATGTGCACTCACCGGACAATGCCTCGTAATCTGCCACTACTCCCACGCCTTGGATCTGCTCCTCCGTGACGTAGGTCCCAGCAACCTGCTCATGTGGAGTGAGTTCTATGTCGTCTGCTGGAGACCCACCTCCAGTCACTAGAGTTGCGGCATGACTTGAGGCCAGCTTATTCTTTGCCCTGCGCTTCAGGTCATTCCAGCGCTTGTAGCAATCATTAGCTGTGCGCCTCACGATTCCAAGGGCACTTATGATGTCCGCAATGGTCTGCCAGTGTGCCTGACATTGTGCAGGTGTGGTCTTGGATCCTGCAACAATCACCATTTCGCGGTCATGTGCGGACACATACTCTACAAGTGCATTCAGTTTGGCCACATTGAAGCTGGGCTTCCTTGACGGGCCAGGCTGTGTAGCCGTGTCTGGGGCATCAGCCTCTACTGGACGAGCACTCTTCCTCTTCCGCTTGGAAGGTGGTGGGGATCCGGAGTGTCCTGCGCCGCTCTGGACACTAGGGGCAGGAGCGTGGGATTGCACACTCAGCATGGGAGTTGGTGCAGGCATTATCTCAAGTGTGATGGTGTCAGGGGGAATGTCAGCATGATGGACTTGGACCGACACTGTCCTGGCTGGGTGTGTGAGAGGTGGGGTGGATGGAGCCGCAGCTGCCCCTGCAGCCTCCCCAGCCTGCCTATGCGGGGCAGCAGATGACCTAGCTGCCCCTGATCCACGTGGCCTGATGAAACCAACGTTCACCGGCGCACGTGGCCTAGACCTGCTGACCTGGAAGTCAGCCATGGAGTCACCCTGTGCCAGGTCTGGTTCCAAAGTGGGCTGGTCCAACAAGGGCTGAGCATGGATGGTGTCAGCCACGGTAACCTCAACCGGGGGGGGGGCATGGGTGTCCCTGACTGCTCCTCCACACATGGGGGGCTAGGGGCACCCTGCAAGTCACGGCCACGTCCCCTACCGGATCCACCACGGCCACCACTTGGGGCTCGGCCACCTTTACCACCCTTACGGCTTGTTCGCCTCCCAGCCATGGCACTGATGTTATTGTGCGTATGGGAGTTGATGTGAACTATTGTCCTGGGCAATTGGGGGTCAAAGGGCATGGGTACCAGATGGTAATCGTACCCTAGTGCTCTAGCAAGGCTGTATGTCACCCCTGGGGAAAGATGACGGGTCACGCAACGCACAGGCAGCCCAAAAAAGGGAAGTAAGGTGCACGCAACCCCTCCTAGACCACGTGCGTGGAAAAAAAAACCTGCACTACGCTGTGGCACCCAGGAACACAAGAATGAACGTATGCGTGTCACACGCAGCCTAGAATGACCTCTGAAGGGGTACGCGACACACGGGGCAAGCACAGATGTTAGATACGTGTGCGACTCACCGTCTGCCAGGAACAAAAGCGTGAAAAATATGCGCGTGTGCGCGTTGGCAACACCCCCGCCAAAAGAAGAATTGTACGCTGTCTGAGGAGACAGGACAACAGTAGTAGGGAAGCTGTTTGAGGAAACAGGCCCAGGAAAATGAGGAAAAGAGAAAAAACTGTTAGAGGTAACAGGGAGTACGAATTGGCAACGCCGTGAAGTAAATCGCGTGTGAACCGACAAGAAGTACAGATTTCACCCACTCGCTCTCCACGAAAAGCACGTACAAGGAAATGGCGTCCTACACGTACCTTTTATACACACGTCACAGACGCGCATACGCAATGAGGCCATTTCCACCAATTACGCGCTTTGACACTCGGACGTGTATCTCTTCATTTTTACACGCGCCATTCTCTACGGCCATGCGCGTGACGTCACAGCTGCGCATGGTGGCCTTTGGGCCAATGAAATGAAACTGCACGTCCGAGGGTCATCGCGTGTAATCGGAGGGAAGTGAGCGTACACGCGATTGGCCTGGGTACGTGTATTTCTGGGGTACGCAGGAAGTTCCACACGCGATTGGTGGAAATCCACGTGTGCTCTGTCATCAAGTGTAATGAGGGAAACACCCACGCGCCTCACGTCACAGACGCGCTCACGCGCTAAAGGCCTTTGGTCCAATGAAATCGCATATGCGTGCTGACATGCATACGCGCTAAGGGCCTTTCCTCGATTTACACGCAGACGTGCAGGATTTTCACGTGCCAAATCACTCCGTATCAAGCTGGCCATGCGTAAGCACATGGAAGACCACGCTCCTGCCCAAAAGGCCGAATTACTGCCCCCCAGAGCCCCGAGCAGGCTCCCACGAGCCATCTGCTGCTGCCTGCCTGCCTGCTGCCACCGTGCCCTGCCATCTGCAGGGGTCCATTTGCTGTGTCCACCCCTGCTGGAACAGAAGACTCCCGTCTGGGATACCATCGCTCCACAGCCCAGCCCCAGGACTCAATTGCCCACCCACTCCTGCCTCTGGGGTTGCCATGTCGGGCACTGCTACATCTGGCACCACTGGCAACCCCCGGCCAGGGAGGCAGAGGGGCACCAGCTTCAGTGCCACCGAAGTTGGTGTCCTGGTGGAGCAAGTCCTGGGGCAGTATGATGCCCTCTTCGGAAGTAAGCGCGCCAACAAGGAAGGACGGACTCGGATCTGGACGGACATCGTGACTGCCATCAATGCGGAGGGGGTGGCAGTCTGCGACTACCAACATGTCAAGAAGCGCTGGGATGACTGCAGGTCCAGGACCCTCTTGAAGGCCCGGCGCCTCGTGGAGGGGGGCCGGGGCCGCATGAGTACCATCCAGATGAGGGTCCTGGAACGCGTAGGCCCAGCGCTCCACGGCCAGATCCTTGAGAGGCAGACCCGTCTGGAGTTGAGCGGTAAGTGGCCAAGCATTGCTGTGTGAGACAGGGCATGTCGCAGTGTGCTGGTTGTCTGATACTTGCCTGTATGTGTGACATAGCCCATGTATGCATGTGTGTGTGCAGGGACGTCATGCATGTGAGACCAGTAATGTGTGAACCACACGGTTGGTGCATGTGTTCAAATGCAACATGGGTTGCCCTATGCGGAATGGCCACATGAAAGCATGCCAGTCTCTGTTCCTGGACATGGGTGAGGGATGGGTGCTGATGCCATGTACATATATGCTGTCCATGTCTGTGTGTCTGACCAGCGTGTCTGTGACTTGTGAATGCCTGGGATGCATGACACATGTCTGTCGCAATGTTCCGATTCACTGATGCAGCCTAGTCATCCTTGTATCCACTGTGTCTGTGGTGTACGAGGCCAGATGGATGAAACTATGGTGAAGTGTGTGCATGTGATAGGCATGGCACATGATGCATGTGAGTTCCAAAACAACAGTGTATGTTTAAAGAATAACTTGGACATGTATGCTAATGTCCATAGCATGCGCCATGCCTGTTAGCGCATGTGTTTTACCTGCACTGAGCCATGTGTTGTGGAGGGACATGATGGAAGTGATCTTTGACAGTGCCACTCATCTGCTATTGCTTCCTGTCTAGGGGACCATTGTACAGTACCCTGATGCTTGTGTTCTATGTCTCCCTCTACACAGCGCCACGTGAAGAAGAGGGCGGAGACGGCTCTGTGGAGCAAAGCGGCAGGGATGCCCCCACGGCTGCAGCGGAAGGGGTGGGTGAGCCCCCATAGGGGCTTGCAACGGCGGAAGACGGGGTGGAGCCATCCAGGTTGGTAGTTTCCACAGAGGAGGAGGAGGCCGCTACTGAGGCGCACATGGGGCCTGGTGGGGGCATCCCTGCTGGTGCAAGTGTTGCAGTCCAGGGGCAGGGGCAGGAGGCAGCACAGGTCGCCATGGAGGGGCCTGTGCATGTCACTGTCCCTGACACTGTGACTGCACCACCATACACCAGCAGGGATGCCCCATCCCAGGCCCGTCCGCAGGTAGGGGGGATGTCCATGTCATCTGACTCCCCTCCACCTGCGTACGAGGGGACCCCTGGCCGTATGGAGAAGGTCCTTATTGGTGTCGCGTTGCGCACAGGTGCAATTCGTGATGAGGTGCGTGCTTCCCGAGGGGAAGCATGCACGTCATCACGGAGAGCACTGTGCCGACGTGGCCCAGTTGGGAACGGCCATGGTCGGGGGTTTCCTACATGTGTCGGCCAATCTGGCGACCTCTCCTCCTCTGTGGAGACTATGCACCAGTTGTTCTCCATGCCGTCTTCCGGCCCAGATGCCACCAGGGCCCCCTGTGGACCTGCCCCGACCAATGCAGCCGGCTCGGTGGGGATCCCATCCCTGCCACAGTCGGGAGTCGGAGGTCCAGCAGGGGTGGACACACCAGCAACTGGACCCCAGCAGATGGAGGATGTGACGGCATCATCGGGCAGAGCACGTGCACGACAGCGTCGGTGGATACCATCAGCCTGGATGCCGTCGTGCTGGCACAGGCAGTTGCGTCGGAGGCAGCGGCAGGCTCGACGTGGGAGGCATCATGGCTCGGGGCCATCAACATCAGGGGTGCAGGCATCGGCCGGAGGGCAGGAGAACCCTGGAATGGGAGTGGCTTCCGTGTGGGAGCGGTTGGGCCAGCGGATAGGTGCGGAGCGGCAGCGGGCAGAGGAGGAACGGCTCACAATGGTCAGGGCGGAGAACTCCATGCGGAGTGCGCTGAGGCGGGCTGAGTGCCTCGAGGGTCTTCGCAGGGAGTTGGAGCTGGACACTGCTTTATCCCTGCGAGACCTCGGGGCCAGGGAACATGCCCGCCTCCAAGCCATTGAACAGGAGTTCGATGATGCCCTGGCCCATGACAACATCCAGTGAGCCGTTGGACTAGCCCGCTGCCCATGTAAATAGTTATGTAGTTAGTGTTAGGTTTCCTTTGTTTTTGCTTTTTCTTTGGACCTTTTGGACAATGGGCCACATTTTTGTATATAGTTATTTTTTATTAGGTAGTGTTGTTAGATAGGTTTCATTTCTTTTGTTGTGATCATGGACCCTGGCTTGTTCACCTGTACATAGTTCACTGTTGGATTTTCTTTTCTTTTTACTATTTACCCATGGAGCAATGGCTTTCTATTATAATTTCACATTGGATTTTCTTTTCTGGACTGTGACTTTGGACACCATTCCTTTGGATTCTGATTTTTGGTTTTGCATTTTTTCATGGACATGCTTCTTTTTACTTTTTTTACATTCCCATTTCTGTTAGTTTATTCTTGATTCAAATCATTTTTAGATCAAACTTCAATGTGTAGTATCATCTCATTGGTTTCATGCATATCATGATACGGATTTGGAGATTCACTGACACCCATTGGGTGTATGTGAGGGACATGTGTTCGTTTCCAAACTTGCAATTGCAGTTCTATCATGTTATTTCCATTTCTGAGTGGGTGGATGCAATACTCGGGTGGGTGTTTTGCATTTGGAGGCTGACCATGGGGACCGGGGATCTAGATTGTGATGACATGTTGGCAGGGGAACATGAGTTGGACATGAGTGGGGGCCTGCTGGCAGGTGCCCCACGGTTCTGGGGGGTGGGGGTGCAGGGGAACATGAGTTGGACATGAGTGGGGGCCTGCTGGCAGGTGCCCCACGGTGCTGGGGGGTGGGGGTGCAGGGGAACATGAGTTGGACATGAGTGGGGGCCTGCTGGCAGGTGCCCCACGGTGCTGGGGGGTGGGGGTGCAGGGGAACATGAGTTGGACATGAGTGGGGGCCTGCTGGCAGGTGCCCCTGCACTGCTGGGGGGTGGGGGTGGTGGGAGACATGAGTGGGGGCCTGTTGGAGGCTGCCCCTGCACTGCTGGGGGGTGGGGGTAATGGGGACATGAGTGGGGGCCTGTTGGAGGCTGCCCCTGCACTGCTGGGGGATGAGGGTAATAGGGGACATGAGTGGGGGCCTGTTGAAGGCTGCCCCTGCACTGCTGGGGGGTGGTGGGAGACATGAGTGGGGGCCTGGTGGTATCTGCCCCTGGTGGCTGGGGGGTGGGGGTGGTGGGAGACATGAGTGGGGGCCTGGTGGAGGCTGCCCCTGCACTGCTGGGGGGTGGGGTTGCAGGGGGACATGAGTGGGGGCCTGGTGGAATCTGCCCCTGGTGGCTGGGGGGTGGGGGTGGTGGTAGACATGGGTGGGGGCCTAGTGGAGGCTGCCCCTGGTGGCTGGGGGGTGGGGGTGGTGGTAGACATGGGTGGGGGCCTGGTGGTGGCTGCCCCTGCACTGCTGGGGGGTGGGGGTGGTGGGAGACATGAGTGGGGGCCTGTTGGAGGCTGCCCCTGCACTGCTGGGGGGTGGGGGTAATAGGGGACATGAGTGGGGGCCTGTTGGAGGCTGCCCCTGCACTGCTGGGGGGTGGGGGTAATAGGGGACATGAGTGGGGGCCTGTTGGAGGCTGCCCCTGCACTGCTGGGGGGTGGGGGTGGTGGGAGACATGAGTGGGGGCCTGTTGGAGGCTGCCCCTGCACTGCTGGGGGGTGGGGGTAATAGGGGACATGAGTGGGGGCCTGTTGGAGGCTGCCCCTGCACTGATGGGGGGTGGGGTAATAGGGGACATGAGTGGGGGCCTGTTGGAGGCTGCCCCTGCACTGCTGGGGGGTGGGGGTGGTGGGAGACATGAGTGGGGGCCTGGTGGAGGCTGCCCCTGGTGGCTGGGGGGTGGGGGTGGTGGTAGACATGGGTGGGGGCCTGGTGGTGGCTGCCCCTGCACTGCTGGGGGGTGGGGTGGTGGGAGACATGAGTGGGGGCCTGTTGGAGGCTGCCCCTGCACTGCTGGGGGGTGGGGGAAATGGGGGACATGAGTGGGGGCCTGTTGGAGGCTGCCCCTGCACTGCTGGGGGGTGGGGGTAATGGGGACATGAGTGGGGGCCTGTTGGAGGCTGCCCCTGCACTGCTGGGGGGTGAGGGTAATAGGGGACATGAGTGGGGGCCTGTTGGAGGCTGCCCCTGCACTGCTGGGGGGTGGTGGGAGACATGAGTGGGGGCCTGGGGTTATCTGCCCCTGGTGGCTGGGGGGTGGGGGTGGTGGGAGACATGAGTGGGGGCCTGGTGGAGGCTGCCCCTGCACTGCTGGGGGGTGGGGTTGCAGGGGGACATGAGTGGGGGCCTGGTGGAATCTGCCCCTGGTGGCTGGGGGGTGGGGGTGGTGGTAGACATGGGTGGGGACCTGGTGGAGGCTGCCCCTGGTGGCTGGGGGGTGGGGGTGGTGGTAGACATGGGTGGGGGCCTGGTGGTGGCTGCCCCTGCACTGCTGGGGGGTGGGGGTGGTGGGAGACATGAGTGGGGGCCTGTTGGAGGCTGCCCCTGCACTGCTGGGGGGTGGGGGTAATAGGGGACATGAGTGGGGGCCTGTTGGAGGCTGCCCCTGCACTGCTGGGGGGTGGGGGTAATAGGGGACATGAGTGGGGGCCTGTTGGAGGCTGCCCCTGCACTGCTGGGGGGTGGGGGTGGTGGGAGACATGAGTGGGGGCTTGTTGGAGGCTGCCCCTGCACTGCTGGGGAGTGGGGGTAATAGGGGACATGAGTGGGGGCCTGTTGGAGGCTTCCCCTGCACTGCTGGGGGGTGGGGTAATAGGGACATGAGTGGGGGCCTGTTGGAGGCTGCCCCTGCACTGCTGGGGGGTGGGGGTAATATGGGACATGAGTGGGGGCCTGTTGGAGGCTGCCCCTGCACTGCTGGGGGGTGGGGGTGGTGGGAGACATGAGTGGGGGCCTGGTGGAGGCTGCCCCTGGTGGCTGGGGGGTGGGGGTGGTGGTAGACATGGGTGGGGGCCTGGTGGTGGCTGCCCCTGCACTGCTGGGGGGTGGGGGCCTGTTGGAGGCTGCCCCTGCACTGCTGGGGGGTGGGGGTAATGGGGGACATGAGTGGGGGACTGTTGGAGGCTGCCCCTGCACTGCTGGGGGTGGGGGTAATAGGGGACATGAGTGGGGGCCGGTTGGAGGCTGCCCCTGCACTGCTGGGGGTGGGGGTGGTGGGAGACATGAGTGGGGGCCTGGTGGTATCTGCCCCTGGTGGCTGGGGGGTGGGGGTGGTGGGAGACATGAGTGGGGGCCTGGTGGAGGCTGCCCCTGCACTGCTGGGGGGTGGGGTTGCAGGGGGACATGAGTGGGGGCCTGGTGGAAACTGCCCCTAGTGGCTGGGGGGTGGGGGTGGTGGTAGACATGGGTGGGGGCCTGGTGGAGGCTGCCCCTGGTGGCTGGGGGGTGGGGATGGTGGTAGACATGGGTGGGGGCCTGGTGGTGGCTGCCCCTGCACTGCTGGGCGGTGGGGGTGGTGGGAGACATGAGTGGGGGCCTGTTGGAGGCTGCCCATGCACTGCTGGGGGGTGGGGGTAATGGGGGACATGAGTGGGGGCCTGTTGGAGGCTGCCCCTGCACTGCTGGGGGGTGGGGGTAATAGGGGACATGAGTGGGGGCCTGTTGGAGGCTGCCCCTGCACCGCTGGGGGGTGGGGGTGGTGGGAGACATGAGTGGGGGCCTGTTGGAGGCTGCCCCTGCACTGCTGGGGGGTGGGGGTAATAGGGGACATGAGTGGGGGCCTGTTGGAGGCTGCCCCTGCACTGCTGGGGGATGGGGGTAATAGGGGACATGAGTGGGGGCCTGTTGGAGGCTGCTCCTGCACTTCTGGGGGGTGGGGGTGGTGGGAGACATGAGTGGGGGCCTGGTGGAGGCTGCCCCTGGTGGCTGGGGGATGGGGGTGGTGGTAGACATGGGTGGGGGCCTGGTGGAGGCTGCCCTTGCACTGCTGGGGGGTGGGGGTGGTGGGAGACATGCATTGTTGATCAGTAGTGCAAGGTGACATGTGGGTTGGCTGGGGGGCATGCCCATGGTGGATGGGCTGCGTGCGGGACATGAGCAGGGGTGCAGGGTAGTCCCCCGTGGTGTGGGCTGCCTGCAGGGGCCGTGGAGGTTGTAGAGCGAACACCTGGGAGGACTCACACGGCCAATTCACGTGTAGTACTCCCCAGAACCCCTGAAATACATGTACCCTGCTGAAATCGCGTGTGGAACTTCCCGCGCACCCCTGAAATACACGTTCCCATGCTCGCACGGGGCCAATCGCGTGTGGAACTTCCCGCGCACCCCTGAAATACACGTACCCTGCTCGCACGGGGGCAATCGCGTGTGGAACTTCCCTCGCACCCCTGAAATACACGTACCCTGCTGAAATCGCGTGTGGAACTTCCCGCGCACCCCTGGAATACACGTACCCTGCTGGAATCGCGTGTGGGACTTCCCGCGCACCCCTGAAATACACGTGCCCTGCTCGCACGGGGCCAATCGCGTGTGGAACTTCCTGCGCTCCCCTGAAATACACGTACCCTGCTCGCACGGGGCCAATCGCATGTGGAACTTCCCTCGCACCCCTGAAATACACGTACCCTGCTGAAATCACATGTGGAACTTCCCGCGCACCCCTGGAATACACGTACCCTGCTGGAATTGCGTGTGGAACTTCCCGCGCACCCCTGAAATACACGTACCCTGCTCGCACAGGGCCAATCGTGTGTGGAACTTCCCGCGCACCCCTGAAATACATGTACCCTGCTCGCACGGAGCCAATTGCGTGTGGAACTTCCCTCGCACCCCTGAAATACACGTACCCTACTGTAATCGCGTGTGGAACTTCCCGCGCACCCTTGGAATGCACGTACCCTGCTGGAATCGCGTGTGGAACTTCCCGTGCACCCCTGAAATACACGTACCCTGCTCGCACGGGTCCAATCGCGTGTGGAACTTCCCGCGCACCCCTGAAATACACATACCCTGCTGAAATTGCGTGTGGAACTTCCCGCGCACCCCTGAAATACACGTACCCTGCTGGAATCGCGTGTGATACTTCCCACGAACCCCTGTAATACACGTTCCCCGCTTGGCGTTTGCCAGCCCTGTGAACTGGTCCAGGGTTAGCGCAGCCCTTTGCGATTATTTGGGGATTTTGAAGGCTTTTCCTTGCGCGAGGGCGTTCTTGGGGGCGTAACTGGCGCTGCTGCAGGGTCGCTGCGCCACGCTGCGCCACGGCTGGTTTTGGATGCGAAAATCCATGAATACGCTGTGCGCGGAAATCGATTTTAGCGCACGCGGCTGGCGCAGACATTCGCACGGGCATGCTGTGCGCCAGTCGCGTGCGCCACTTTTGTGCGATTTTCTATGAATTACCCTGTAAGTCTTCCTTCCACTCTGTGGGTTAGCATAGACTGCTTTGTAAAGCACATCAGTAGCACTTTGCCAGTTTTGGGTATAGGCCTGGTGTTTTTTCCCCTCACCTGGGGTCTTGTGCACCCTCCTTGCCCCAGGCCAGGGTGGGACCACATACTACCCTCCTCGCCACAGCCCAGCTGCAAGTAGAGGGGTGCTAGGAAACCTGCAAATAAAAATATATGTTAATTTCTCCCTGCAATAGTAGATGGGCAACCCTGTGAGGTCTTAACGTTCCGATGACACCCCTCCACTGGACAACAGAGACCAAGGTGGATTTTCAGAGCCCCAATTAGGATACCCTTTTTACTGTAAAAATAAAACAATAGTAAATGAAACATAATAGATCTAAACTTCCTAATGGTACTATACCCTTTCCTTTTCCACTTTATATGATTTGGCTCCTAGAAATCCAACTCGCCGCACCCTTTCTGAACAGAGTTGAGGAGTTACCCTTAGGATTGAGCTGATCGGATAGACCCCTTCTACTTACTCAGCACCATCTACTGGGGGGCAGGATATGGCCTCCGTGGGTAATCCCCTTCCATAGGCGGCCTCTGGCTTCCTTTGAATAGGGCGAGACTTCCTCCTGCCTCACACCAGGGTATTATTTAAATGCTCATTTGTTTCTTTTTATCATTTATGGTTACACACCTTTACAAATCACAATTCATGCAATACATGGGAGAAAATAAAAAAAATAAAAAAAGGAAAAAAGATAAGAGAACAAGACACAACAAAGTTAGATTTCCCTTACTCAAATAACTTCAATACGTAAGAACCTCCAATAGAAATAAAATAAAATCTTGAGATATAAATGTTTTTACGGTAAAAACATTAAAAAAAATATGAGTAGCTAAATAATCTACACAGAATAGACTAAAATAAGTGGAGTCTGCTCAAAGAGCATTACACACAGCCGGATCACACACAGTAGAATAGCTAGAAAGACTTAGAGATCAGCAGTCATGGGAAAAAAAAGGTTTCAAACCCAAGCTGAGAAAATGCCCATCATAAAAGGCAGGTACACAGTCATATTAAATCACACAATTATGTTGATTCTTTCCAGAGCTGGACCATTGCTACTGTCAAGGCACTGTCATAGCCAGATATCGCTCTTTCCCAAAACATATTAGGTAAGAACCCATCCTTGTTCACTCCAAAAGGGGCAAACAATACAGACCTCACTGCCCAGCTCCCTTCACATGCCATAAGAAGATGTAACAATGTTTTATTGGTTGGATCTTTGCAGACGCTACATAATGCTGTCCTCACCACACCCTGCCTTCTCTTGGGTAGAACTTCCCCCGTGTGAACGATATTCAACCTCATTCTGAGAAAGTTCTGTTTAGATTTCCAATCTGGGAACTTTATCAGATATCTCAGAACGGTCCTCACTTTTTTGTTCACCGTCTGGAATAAATTCTCAGGAGAGATAGTACGCATTCCATCTATTGTTCTTATCCAGTCCCTTTCCTCAAGTGGCTTCTTGCCCTTCATGGGGTTCTGGATCTGAATCTCAATATTAGGGTTGGCTTTAATAAGTACATCCCCCACCATTTCCTCGAGGGATATCAACATGTTTGACTTTTTACTTTCTAGATGATATCTAATGTCTTTATACAATGTTGAGTCCTTAGCGGTAATGATAAGGCAGAACTAAGAGCATAGCTTCCAATCAACCTGAGCCTTCAAGGATTTCAGACCTATCTTGAATCTGAGATGGGACATAGGCAGGCTCAAAGGCACACTAAGAGCTTTCTTCCACACTAATCCCTCAATCATTTGCCAGTTCAGGTTCCAGAGATATGGCTTGGCATCTAGGCCATAAAGGAGCACTGGTATAACTTTTGTCATGTAAAATCTGATTAAGGGGAGGATGGAAAATGTACAATATTTCATCTGGATCTTTTTCATCTGGTGCACAAGCAACGCAATGTTGTTCCTTAGATCGAGATCCAGTTTACACATAGAAGGCAAGGCGTAAACTTTGTACCCCAGATTAACCAATTCCTCTACCCTGGGGATAACGTGATCAGCCAATTTCCACTGAGAATAAACCACCTTCTTCTACGGGTGCCTAAAAACGACTATTTTGGACTTGGTGGGGTTTATTGAAAGGCGATTCTCTATAACGTAGTCATTCAGCTTGTTCAAAAGGTGTTGTAGCCCTATTGCCGTCCAATCCAGCAGGACGACGTCGTCGGCGTAAGCCAGCCAGTGGATTTTCCCACCATTGATCACTGGGCTGACTAGAGCCAAGGAACTCAAAAAATTGCCCATATCCGCCAGATAAAGATTAAAGAATAGGCGTGCACCCAAACAACTGTGACACACTCCTCTTTCCACCTTAATGGGTTCAGAAAGATGGCCCATTGCATCCAATTTCACTCTCATTGAAATGTCTTTATGGCGTTCACTAGCATAGAGAGGAGGTGTTCCGGAATACGCCACGCTCTCAATTTCCTCCAAAGCCGATCCCTATTAACCTGGTCAAAGGCTTTGGAGAAGTCTACCCAAGCCCCATACAACTGACCTTCTCCCTTTACCATGGTCTTTTCACTTAAGATATTCAAGGCTACCCCATTTAAAGTTGTTGATAGACCCCTTCTAAACCCCGCCTGGTATCTTGAAAGGATGTTGGCAGTTTTTCCCCACTCCTCCAATTTTTCCAGGAGTATGCCCATGAACACCTTACTCTCTATATCGAGGAGGGCGATTGGCCAATAATTAGCTGGTGACATTCGATCGCCCCCCTTAAACAGGGGTATTATTATTGCGCAATTCCACAATGTGGGGAAACCTTTTCTCGCAAGTATCTCCCTGAACAACCAGAAGAGCAATTTAGCCCAAAGTATTGGGTTATTTTTCAGTACTTGGTGGGTGAGGCCATTTGGGCCTGCAGCCTTCGAGACAGATGACTTCAGGATCTGATCTACCAAGGATGGTTCATCGAGTGGGAGCTTCCACGAAACCCCCTTTGCGACCATAAAAGTGGATGCTTCATTACCTTTAAAATTGGAGGACAAAAAATCTATCCACTTATGTTCAGGGACAAGATTACATTGATTGAAGGTGTGGTCAGTCTCCAGTTGGTGCAGAAACAACCAACGATTTAGCGAGTCTTTATTACACACCAATCTGAGCATCAACTCTCCATCCTGTTGGAGGCGCCACATCGTTCTGTCTAGTAACCAAAGCTTACTGGTGTCTGAGCGCCCCTACTTCTTTATTAAAGTCCAGATAACTCAAACACACTTTTTTTAGCTGTCTCGCCTTTTTGTATAGAGCCTTCTTTTTTTCCCTGGAGCTTTATCGAATACATGTCGATGGACCTGTTTCCTCCCCCACCACCAACACTAGGCGGGCAAACCGACCAGACAAACTTCACAAACAGCAAACAAAACTGCAATTATCCGTAGATAAGTGCACACCCTCCTATTATTAATCCATGCACTTCATGCGTAAAAAAACACTGCATAATTCCTTCCAACACAACAACCCCATTTAATAGGTGTATGCTTTAGACACAAGGCAGCATGTCGGAATTCATTTAATTTATTTATTTAATCATGTTTTGATCATAAGACACATTTACAAAAAGACATATCGAATACATTGATAACGCATCTATTAAAAAACAATTATCAAAAACCCACATATGTCACACCAACAAACAAAAAAAGGCTCACATCTCACATATCATTCCTCACATACTCTTTCATCCCCATATATACAAAAAAAGCCACTCATACTTGTGCAATATACGCAATCCTGATAGTTCTGTTCTGTGACTCAGAACATCCCATCTATTTGGGTTGATATCTTGGTTACTCAGAAGGGCCTATTTAACAAGTTTAAAAGAGTAAAACACTGGGTAAATGTTCCAACATGGTTACTCATGAACACATTTCAATTCCCACATTTTGTCTATGTAAAACCCAAGTTAGAGCCAACTCTGGGAGGACTAGGCTCTATGGTGTTGTCGACTCGAGTTTTGGACAACCAGAGCGGTCTGTACAATTTCCGTCTGGTGCACCTCATCAGAACATAAACATTACAAGCAGAAAACAGTTTGAAAAATAATTCAAGTTGGTGTGCAATTGATTGTTGTCCAATTTTCAAAAGCTTGTTTCTTTTGCTTTTACCAGGTGTGAAGTTGCAGTAAACCAAGTGTGTTTCCCGGAATGCCACTTCCAAAAGTGCAGTGGCTTTGAATCTAGTCACCTCATGCAATGTTAGCAGGACCGATCCAAAGATAGAGTTCCTTCTTGGTTGCAATGTTATTGTATCTTGAGGTTGTCTCACGTTTTCCACCAAGGTGTTGTTTTTTCCCCACCAGGTGATCTACAGGCCAGTTAGTACAGGGGGTGTAGGGCCATCGAAGCGTGATCCCTATATTCTCTGCCAAGGGGACACTAGCTGTGGTCAGTGTCTTACAATCAAGGTGTCTACAAACACTTGTGAACTTGCTTGAAAGTAAACAAGCCGTATGGAGTCCAAGTTCCTCTGTGTTTCGCCACTGAAAAAAAAAAAACTTCACAAACAGATCTGGCTAGCACCTGTATAACTGGGCCATATTTGGGATACCCAGAAGTTTGTTATTAAGGGTAGACCCTTCCCATTTATATTTTGGGATGCAAAGTCTGCACTTTCTGCTTGATAGACACTGGGTATACTTTTCAGACAAACTAAACCCCAATTTTTTTATACCAGTCTACACTGATCGCTTCCTTCATCCCCCTTGACCCTCATAGAAACATCCTTGGTAAATAGTTCATCTGACATGAAAATATAATCCAGAATTGAGGAAGAAGGAACCCTATGCCAAGTATCATGTGCAGGGGTATCCCTTGCTGCATCCCTATTCGTCATTTGCAATCCCCAGCCCCCCAAGAAGTCGACCCATTTTTCCCCTTGAAATTCTCTTACATTTCTCATTACCCACTTCTTAGGATGATGTAGTGCATTAAGTGTTTAAGTCCCTGTTGAAGATGATATGAATACCCTCAAATAATAGTTTTATCTTTTCCAGGAGTATAGTGAGGATATCCAGAAAATCCTGGAGGTTGAAGCAGACAGGGTTCCAAAATACGTTTAGAAAAATGAGCTCAAGAGTAGGCAGCTGAATCCTAACAGTAGCCTTACAAGCTTGAATGCCCCTGTTATCATTGGAAAACTTACTGGAAGTTGTGAATGAGGAATTTTTTAATGCTGTCAGCAGGCCTCCCGGGAGTCGGCCTTTGGCTTTTTACGAGGCTGATTGATTGTAAATTGTGAAACCTTCAATTGCCACAGCATTCACGAGCCATGTTTCCTGGAGCAAAACTATATTGGTTATACTGAAAAGATAATCTTTCATTATGCTCATCTATAAAAAAACATCATGTATAAATGTATAAATATACATAAATAACCCTTAATAGATATATAGACATATATACATAAACAGATAATTATATTCATGTCAAGCTATATATATTTAAAACTATGTGAAATTGTTGTTTGGGTGTGACTGCTGCAATCAGCCAAAGCCTTCCTATTTACTTTAAATTGTATGTTTGTGGAGTGGGTGTAATTGCCCCCAGGATGATGTTGGGGACTGGCCCACCCCAGTCAATGATCACTCCATTGCGGTAACCCATGCGCCATGTGAGGCCCATCAAACCCTGCCATGCGGCACATACATTTCAGATGTCTTATGACGATCCCATACCCTTTGAAATCCGCTGCAACCACTGCATGCAATCACGTGCCCTTCTGTTCTCTGCAGCACCCTGGGCCCTCAGTCGGGTGTCACATTTACCGGCACCAGCAAGCCTCCACCATCTTCATGACATCCCTGTGCTCTTGGGGGAAAGGCACCACCCTCACAGCAGCACTATGCATGCTTTGAGTTCCTCCAGTAGCATCCCATTTACGTGGGGCCTCACCTTCACTGCTGCTCCTGAATTATATATGGCCCGTCGATCCTGCCACTGTGCCTGTGCAGATCAGGGGGTGGGAGGGCACAAACTCTCTAGTGCTCTGGTGTGGCTTGCTGAGCTTTCCAACCGGGACACCGTCTTCAACAGCCCAGGACTTCCAAACCTCCACAGCTCCACCCGCCTGCCACTGGATAGGGTGGACTTTGCACAACACAATGTTATGTTCCAGGGCCACTCCTGGCATATGCGGCCTTAGAGCTTCCATCTTAAGGGTCCACCCACAATGGTCCGGGGCCTGCTCCCAGCCACCCTGCACATGAGGCTTGGGGCTGGGGGGCCACAATTTTCTCCCTTGGATACCCTGTACATGCACCCAGGCTCTTTAGTTCTAAACTGGCCCGGTCTTACCCCAGGTGGGCCGAGATGGAGGCAGTCCCCCTATGGTCTTCCCAGCTGCACCGGCATGCAGCCCTGAGCCCACGGCTCATGCTGGGAAGCCCTTGGCATACGTGGCCCGGCTTTGCTGCCATTTAAGCCCCAGGGCGCTGCTTGATACCACAGCCCCCAGGGAGCCTGCTGTGACTCCCTTATGCTGTCTCACTTCTACTTCCTCTTTCCAAGCATTGCTCCCAACAGTTTTCTTTTTCTTTTTCTCTCCCCTGCCCAGTCCACTCCTGGGGCAGAGGAGATTCTGTCTATTGTCTCTGTTATTTCCGTCTAACATTCCATTTAGCCCCTTGGTGGTCTGGATGGGTCAGTCCACTCCAACACAAAAGGTACCTTAAATAAATAAAGTAAGCACAGAAACACCATACATAAACAATACATACAAACTTCCCGACTCTGGTGTCTGCATCTTTATTCTTTTCCCTCAGGGGCCAAGACATTTAGTCCATCTTATATTTCCTTGTGGCCAACCTTCTGCATTGTCGTGTGAGTTGCCCTAGTGGGCAGGTAACCTGTAGATTATCTGCCATTATCCATCTGTTAGTGGCATTGTTCCTTTGCATGGACCGGTCTTGTGGTTGCATAATTTGGGTTTGTAGTAGCTGATGTTCTTGGACCATTGATTGAGGGTTGTCCTAGAAGTCACCTTCTCTGTCTGTGTTGTGTGTTGGAACCTGCGATTACTTACCATTAGATTTCATAAAACAGAGTCCTATGCTCCCTTGCCACACTCCTAGATTTCCTTAAACCCACCCATCCATGTACCATGTATCTTTCACTGTTACCTTTGTCCTTCATTATCACTGACAACCTGAACGGTGGCTAGCAGGGGGCTTTTTTTTTACCTCAGACCATGGTGTATTTTCTTAAATGTAAGGAACTAATAAGGTTGCCTGTTTGCCAGTAGACATGACCGGATTGTGAGGAGGTAGAGTAGACATCTGTGCTATATCAGTAAGTATTCAGAACGTTAGCTGGTGTCCAGTCATTTGTGCCTGAATGCACACACTACCCAAATAATCCTGTGTACAGTCCCTTGTTGTAAGCATGCGTGTGATGCTGATGAGGCCACTCTTGCTGGCTGAGGTTGGTGCAATATTGAGGCAATTCCAGGAAACTGCCTAGAGAATCCCAGAAGAGAGGCATCAGGGGTGTGCACCTTGGACCTAAAACCATCAAATCGGGCAATATTGTCAGAGCGTGGCAAAAGTATACTACTTTATCAGCGGCAATATGAATGCCTACACCAGCTGTCTTTTTTTTAGATCAGGTAAGACAAGTTTGGTTCCAGACAATGCCCAGAATTCTGGCATTTCATTTTCCTCATCTCCACCATTCCATCTCAGTGTGCTTTGCTTGTAAGAGAGGTGCTTGTCAGGTGAGATGAATGTTTAGTCAAGTTCCGCTTTTTAGATTGAAAAAATACTGTTTGCAATCATTTAATCTTTTGTTGCCGCCACAGCAGGAAAGGTCAATTGAAGAGAATGGGAATAGCAGTTTCAGAAAACCACTTGAAACTATTATTTTCAGATCATTAACTTCAGAACAAAAGCGGAAGAGAATGATTCCTTCAGTCGTGATCTCTCACGCAGTGATGTGGAATCCATTTAGAAGAATGGTGTTTTTCCTATCACTTAAGAAAAGTAGGGAGGACAGGATTCAATCTACATTAGAAAAATAAACGTTGTTATTGTCCACTTATTTGTGGTCATGGAGATCAGATCTTTAAGTCCGACTTGTACAATGAGATGCCTTTCAAACATATGTAAAACAGGTGCTACTTTTTGGTTTAAGATAGGCTGGATCGGTTAAAAACATGCGCACAGTAAATCCCCATTGAAACAGAGTAAAGGATGTCTTCACCAAAGAAAGATGTTCGTGTGTGTGTGTGTGTACGTTTGTTGTGTGTGTGTGTGGGGTAACATATATATATATGTATTTATATATATCCAATGAAAACATTTTGTTAAGGGGACGGTATGGTTGAGTTGCACTAATACAAACCTATGAAATTCAATGACAAAACTTTGTTAAAGGGACTTTATGGTTAAGTTGCACTAATAAAAACCTATGAAATTCAGTAAAAAAACATTGTTAAAAGGACGTTATGGTTACAAGCAAAATCGACTGAAATTTGCCAGTTATGGTAAGCTAAGCAACCATAACTTGTGCCACCACCGTGCACTGCTAAGACTAACACCCAGGATGTCAAAGATGACATCACAAATATCATTGATGACATCACTGATGACATTGCATGTCTAGCCCCTTCTTTTTTGTTCACTGCCATATCTAGGCCAGGTGGTTTTATTTACTGACACTCATAAATTTACCATTCAAAAGGTATTACATTTATAGATGTTGCTATTCTCACATGTTCGTACACTACTTTCCTTAGAAGTTAATCGCATCTTATGATGTACATATATAGGGGAAGAAGCAGGCCTGAAATACAGCAATCATTTTTGTGCGTGAATACAATCACGTAGATTATACACAGTTACTAATGATACTGCCTCTTGTTTGCTTACTTTACTCTCCATATATAAGCCCCATATTTGTATGCATTGTAGTCTATTTATGTTTTGTGTGTATTAGTAGAAATATGTAGTAAGTGATGCATTATTAGCTACTTAGTACATGTTTCACAGTACGGAAAAGTCTGATGCAGAAGCATTCACCGTTTTATTATATAACTTTGGAAAATTACAAATATAGCACCTCTGTAGTGTATGCTGCAGCCAATACCTACATTTCTGCATGAGTAGGTTCCTGTACTAGAAAGAACACTGCAATGGAATGTTCTTTAGAACACTACATTGCGTAATGAAGTATGTAGTTTATTACACATCTCCCGATAATCCCTGATACTTTTTTGCCAACACTACATTCACAACCCCTTGTATGAAAAGTACATGCACATGTGATGTCATCAGTGATGTCATTAATGATATTTGTGATGTCATCTTTGATATCCTGGGTTTAGTCTTAGCAGTGCACAGTGGTGGCACGAGTTATGGTTGCTTAGCTTACCATAACTGGTGAATTTCAGGGGTTTTCAGATTTTACTTGTAACCATAACGTCCTTTTAACAACATTTTTTAACTGAATTTCATAGGGTTTTATTAGTGCAACTTAACCATAACATCCCTTAAACAAAATTTTCTCAGTGAATTTCATAGGTTTTTATTAGTGCAACTTAACCATAACATGCCCTTAACAAAGTTTTTTCATTGAATTTCATAGGTTTTTAGTAGCGCAACTTAACCATAAAATTCCTGTAACAATGTTTTTTCACTGAATATAGATATATAGATCATGTAAATTTGATAAATGTTTACTAGGATGCCCTTAGTTTATATACATATAACATAGAACATACTGAACACCCTACCTGCGCTAGTGTGTCTGATATCCGTGGACCATGCGCCTGTTCGCGGATGGACTCGGACAACATCAACACTATCAAAAACTAAGGGGGTATCTTACATTGTTATATCTTCCAAAAAAAACACTAAACATGTTAAAAAAACAGCACATAAATAAATTACATTCAATAATAAATAAGAAATGAAACTGTGTATGTAAGACACTAACAGTCCAATTACATAGCATATGCAACATAGTGGAATATATCAAAACACAATAAATATGCCTCCAACAGAATGACCTCACAGAAATTGCACAGCAAAAATCAACAGGACACCTACGCAGCAGTAACAGCAAAAGTTAGCATGAAACTAGTGAGTACACTACCTTTATTGTATATATTTATACACTTTCTGTATTAGGTACACTAAAAATAATATATATATTTTTTTTTACACAGAAATGTCCAGTCCATTGGAATGACTGGAAGAAAATTTTCCTCGGGATGAAATGAGTGAAGACAGTGATACTAATGGTAGACACTACACTTCTCTATATAAGCCAATTAATAACCATTACTTATACCAAGAGAGACGTTAGAAAATCCTGTGCATCGAATGGAGCTAAAAATGGATATGTTCATGAAAAATGTCATTCTTATAAAAAACTTTGTGGAGGACCATATAAAAGAAAAAAATAAATATAACTGTCCCACATGTACCTGTTCCCCCCTCCATGTCCCAGCCAACTATCCCTAAACTATCCCCAAAACCTCCCAAGCAAGAAAAACATTATGATGAGACTTCAATCCCTTCCTCCCCTACCATCCACAATGTCCAAACCCCTAATTCCCCTGTAGTTGTTTCAGTTTCTGCTTCCCTCTCTCTTTCATAATTTTTATACAATTATAAAATATTTGTGTTTTTAGTATATTCCTCGGTGTCTTATTTTTTTTTAAAAGGCAGTTAGGGTGTAGGCGGACAGCGTGGCTGACTGGGATGTCCTCTATTTACCGAAAAGGGGGTGTCCTAAGAACACTATACCTGTTTGTATTGTTGGCAATCAAAATGGAGGTGTCCTTGGGACACACAGCATGTCTGCCTGTCCGCAATTAACCAAAATAGGGGTGTCCTAAGGACACTATACCTGTTTGCACTGTCCTAAATCAAGATGTAAGTGTCCTCAGGACACACAAGATGCCCACCTGTCCTCAATTAACCAAAATGGGGGTGTCCTTAGGACACTATACCTGTTCGCATTGGGCGTAGTCAAAATGGGGGTGTCCGCAGAACACTATAGACGTCCGCATGTTCGTAGCTATGCAAAATAAAGTGTCCTAAGAACATTCCCCCTGTTCGCATTGTTTGTAACCAGAATGAATATGTCTGTAGAACACATAGCCCGTCCGCATGTCCGCAAAGTTGTGACGCACATTTGTTTTGTTCGGGGACCTGAAAACTGTCCGTAGAACACCCGCACGCATGCGTAGCACACCCTTGGCCCTATGAACATCGTGCCTGTCCGCAACTATTCACTGCACGTGTGTCAGACTTTTAATTAGTTCGGGGACTGGAACACCTGCACGCATATGTATACCAGACCCCGCGCATTTGGGGTTCTATGGACAGCCCTCCCATTCACCAATGTGTCCTCGACGTCTTCATGTGACCGCACCCACGCTAAGCGTAACAAACACTGTCTGGCCCATGGACACCTAAAAAGTGTTTTTTTCAGCAATCCAAGGTATTTTCCTGGGAGAGTTCACCCTTGCACATGTCCCACACTATGTCTCTGGTGATGTGCATACTTTTTGGAATTTGTTGAGCACTTTTTTGGTGTTCGAAATGTTCGGGGACAACACATGTGTCCACGAAGTGCATCCCAGCACCCTATAAAAGGGCATACCCCAGAACTGCTCCTTATTCTGTTTTTGGGCTTCCAGGACAGAGACTGCTCCTTGTTGCATTTGATTGCTCTTGCTCTTTGAAACAGCTGTCCTGATGCCATCCATTGCTGCTGCTGGTGCTACTGCTGTCTCAGCAGCACCCCCACCCCCTCCACCACCAACAAATCCCAGAGGGCCTGCAGAGGGGAACAGGTGTCAGGATACAGAGGAGAGTGATGAAGAGGATGAAGAGGATGAGGTAGTGGAAGTCCCTGCTACTAGTTCTCACTGTGAATCTTGGGTGTGGAGGTTATTTATCATTGTTGATGGAGTACCAAAAGCATGTGCACACAAGGTGACCTGCAATCAGTGCAAGATGGTGCTGAGTTGTGGCAAACCGGGTTTGTACAGCGATGGTACTACCTCAATGAAGCGACACCTAAAATCGTTTCATGGTGGGGCTATTCGTAAAGGTTGTATCTTGCGATAAATGTAGTAGGTTGAGTTCCCCTGCAGCATCCTCCGTTTCCGCTCCTGCCACCACAGGAGACATTCCTATGGGGAAGCACATCCCTCCAGCTGCCACGCAGGCCATACATGATGCTGTTGATCCTTACCTTTCGAGGGTAACAGTATTGTGCATGTACTGCGATGCAGTACTCTGCTGGGGGAGAACCTTCTGAGTACTTTCGAGACTGTGTTCAAGGAGCATGAGAAGAACTGCTACCTACCTGAATGAGGCCCACCCTACATCTTCCTCTCTCCATCTGCCCTTTCTTATCCCCATGGTTGGTGTCCATTCCTTACCCTCCTGTGCCTTCCCTTCCTTGTGTGTCGTGTTCAAAAACCAAAAATTATAAAAGAAAAAAAAAAGGCTCTTTTCAGAGCCGCCTTTCACAGTTCAAAAAGAGAAGTGTCAATGAAATGCGCAGGGCCCTGTGCATTTTTAGAAGTCTGCAGACCTCTAAAATCTGTGCAGTGATGCCCTGTCACAACCATTGCACTTTTCTCTGGGAGGAAGTGGTGGCTCTGAAAAGAGCCTTTTGTGGGTTTTTTTGTGTTTTGAAAACTTCAAATGGTCAACACCAATTGCAAAATGGATTGCTGTAATTCCAAAAAAGGTTGCAATGCATTTTGCATATTTCGCAGAAAAATCTGATTGCCGGCATAAGTAAGATGACATAATGTTTTCATTGTGAAAAGAGCACATACCAACATCTCTCAAAAAGGCACAGACAGCCTTGTTAACATTGCGTCTTGCTTTCTCCATTTGTGGACCAAATGAAGAAGAATTCAGGCACATGTGTCTCTGCACAATGCAGGAAAAACTTACCCTGGAGTTTGGATACATGTCCATGACTTTCCCAAGTCCTTCTTTCATTGCAAATTGCAAAGAGATTCAAGACACATGTCCTAAACGCTTCTCTCCACAATTAATAATAATAATGTCTGGATGACACTGTGTCACCAAAGTAGCACAAAGAGGTACCAAAACAAGCCACTTCATTCCACGCACTCCATGCCAGTGCACTTCCACATGAGGGAATCCAAAATGTACAGCCACTCTGCAGCGATCTGCATGCACCTCCAACCAATGTAACCACAAATCTCCCAAAATGCAGACAATCTGCTTTCTGAAACACACAGCCATAGCTATCTATTCTCCTCTCAGGAAAAAGACTTTCTAACAAACTCTCTGCTCTCACATCACACCCAGTAAACCCTATTGACCAATCCCTTGCTGTGCTACATCTCATTTGTATCCAAAATCCTGTATGTAATATGCGCTATCCCGGGACAACCTCGGTGTCCACGGACACATCAAAAAATCTGTGCATGGGGAATTCAAATTTAAATATTGTGCCCCATTAGCCCTTTGAGGTTGGCTCCGAAAAGAGCCTTTTTTGGGGGTTTTTGCAGATGCTTCAGAAACACCTTTTATTTTGTATTTTATTTTATTTTTTCTTATTTTCCTCCAAAGGTCTTCACATTAGCTTCACCAAAGCAACCCTTATGTTCCAAAACAGCATGGCATTTCCCATAAAAGATAAAGACATGCCATCTTCTTTAAAGTAATCAACATTACCAGAGTCAATGTTCTCATTGTTGCAAAAGAACATGCCAGATCTAGTCATAAAAGGAAACATGCATCGGTTGATTAAGCACCTAGCAACATTTTGCTGAGGACCAAAACACAGAACTATTGTCCCATATTGCCCTAGGAATCAAAACAGACAAAATAATCTTGGCATTTGGAAGAAGTTTCATTACTGTCTGAAACAAGTTTTGCAGATCTTCCAACAAAGTAGGGGACTGACATATCCCAAATGCAAAGCACCACAGTGCAGGACAACCACATGTGGACTGTTAACCCTAGCCATATCTTGGCAAACATTTACCATTGGCTGCAAATTGAAACCAGGCACAGTGCTCTACACCACCTCCACTCCCTTTACATCAAAATTATTTCCCACATTCCTACATTTTGCATACTGCTCCAAACCATTCACAAACATATCTCCAGGCACCACCATCCTGATTTCCCCACCTCTGCCATCTTCACTACACACAGCCTCTCTCAATACGAAGCAGAACCTCAACACCTAATTGGCTAATCCTCAAAATATCTCCTCATTTCATGCTCGGAAGCCCCGGATGTGGCATGTCCTGCCTGCGAACAGCCGCACTGTCCGCGGAGCACGTAAGTAACACTGGGGCTGCCCTTCTACCCTTTCCACTTCACTCTCTGGACCATTTCCGCATTGGCTACTGTTAAGCAGTCACACAACCATCTACCAATCACATGCAAGACATCTACATTTAACTCCATCATCACAATTCAGCACTTTAGATGTATTGTTGATCACTCCGAGTACAATTGCGCCATGACTGCAAAGCACCTACAGCAACCACTAGTGAACTCTCCAACATTTCTACTTGCATATTCATGCACATCCATATGCATGAACACAATGTACAGGTATGAATATTTTTTGCACAGTACATCATACATGCCAACATTCCGACCCACCTGGGAGGGACGTTTCCTCCGAAAAATCCAGAGACAACATTTGTGTCATATGAATGCATTGGGCAAAGATGTATTTTTGGCCAGAGAATGTTAAAAATAACAATATTTTTCACAGAAAAATCGGGAGTCTCCCGACGAAATCAGGAGGATTGGCATGTATGGTACATGTGCATCTCTTGTATAAATGCATATAAACAGAGTAACTGCCACTTACCCTGTGCAACCTGTAAAACAAGCTTACTGGCATTTCTCCCATCTACTATGATCAAGGGTCACTTGCAAAGTTGTCTGCTCTCCAATTTTTTATTTACCCATATTATTAACTGCAATGTGCCAACAGTTATTTTCTTCATTCATTCTATCATTTCTGTAACCACTGCCACATATTTAGCCACATTTCAACCATGATAGCATTTAATGCATTATAGTGCATAACATGTACATACAATTTCCTTTCTATACATTCTGCATATTTCACATACATTCTATCATTTCAACTTCCTTTACAAATGACTATATTAGTAGTCAGACACAACAAACACAGCTTTCTAACAAAGTGTCATTTCATGTTACAAGATGGGAGAAATAACAGTATAATTATGGAAAAAGGCTTTCTAGTGTGTTATAAAATGACACACAGCCAGGATGAGTACATGCATCTTTATTTATGCACACAGATACCCAATATAATTTGAAAGGCTCCCAGCTGAAACAACAACACTGCCTCCACAACTGTTCTTCCAATCTAGACAGCTTTCTCATTCCAGTTGGTTGCCCATTCCGTGATAGATTTCACAACAGCATTCAACTATGCACAAGTGCAGTCAAATCTATCACATCATCTAAAACTATGGACAGTGTAGTAATGCAAAACATACAACATCTCCCCCTTCCCTTCAGTCTGCAACACAAGCACCAGGTCCTTCGTTGCAACCATTACTTTATTTCAGACTCTCCCATCTCCAAGCACACAGAATCAACCAGTACTTTAATAATCACCTACTGAGTAATAGGCTGCTAATCCCATCAAATCCTTCTGATTTATTTCCCACACCTTCACAAATACATACATTGCATACTTTTCCATACAGTTCCTGCCATTTACCCTGTAAAAATACTAAACAAAGCATACAATTATTTCTTCTATCTCCTAATATCCAATAACGCTACCTCATGAAGCCAAGTGTGCTCTATGCACTTACTATTGCTATACGCTTACAACCAGTGTATATCGCAAGCTGAATCAAACACGAAGGAGCTATTTAAAATTCTCAAAGAATTAGAATCCCCTTCACCCGTCCCTGATACCTGTAGCAAAGATAGTACATGGTGCACCAACATCCAAAATGAACTTCTCACCAAAATAACCACCTTCCCATCCAAATCAATGCCAAACAAAACTCCCTTCTCACTTTCCCCCTAACTTAATCCACGATGCCCAAAACGGCCACTTCCTTCTCCCACACTCCATTCAGCTTTGTGCCGCTCACCATCCCGGAGGTTGAAAAAATCTTCTGTAACTTAAAACCCTCCAACTGCAAAGGTGATTCTTGTCCTGCACCTATCATCAAGGAATCGGCACACGACCTTGCTCCTTTCATAACCACCTTTATCAACTCCTCGTCTCAATCTGGAATGGTCCCCAATAATCTGAAGGATGCCTGGGTCATCCCTCTTATAAAAAAAACAACTCTAGATCCAGAGATACCATCCAACTACAGACCCATCACCACAGTCCAGTTTCTTCTAAAAATATTAGACATAGCAGCATACCTACAGATACAGAATTATCTGGAAACTAATAATCTTCTCGGTACAAGACAACCTGGTTTTAGACCTAAGCTTGGGACAGAAACAGCCCTCTTAGTCCCCAAAATACAAATTGAGTACCTAAAAGACAATGGCAAACTGGCCCTATTACTCCTTCTGGACCTATCTGCAGCTTTCGATTTGGTCAACCACCAAATCCTTTTCCATCATCTGAAATCTGCGGCCCACTTCTCCGACAATGTCACTAATTGGATTAGGTCCTTCCTAGACAATAGACATATGAGAGTATTTTCACCCACTTCCTCAGCAGACCTAACATCAGTCCCCTGTGAAGTCCCTCAAGGGTCCTGTGTATCCCCCACACTCTACAATGTATTCAGCAAACCTCTGTTTGATGTGCTTGACTATCTGGGCGTCACCTACATTAATTACGCAGATGACACCCAGATACTCATCCCCATCACTGGTTACTACATTGCAGACTCTAAAGCTCTGAATGACATATGCCAAGTCATCCAAGCTTGAATGGCCCAACATGAGCTCTGTCTCAACGACGACAAGACAGAGCTCCTCATCCTGGGCACACAACAGAGACTCAATAAGCTGAACCCATCGTTCAGCTCTTTCAATATTGATGGCAATTCTATCAAAGTATCCAAACATACCAAAACCTTGGGAATCTACCAAGATTTCACACTCTCCATAAAGAAGCAAACTAACGCAGTTGTTGCTGCCTCGGCATACGCAGCCTGCCGCCCATTCCTCTCCACTCAGAACTGTATCATCCTTGCCAGGACATTGGTTATGTCCAAACTGGACTATTGCAACATACTTTACCAAGGCACTAACCAACGTAACCTTGACAAACTCCAGATCACCCAAAACAACGCTATCAGAGCGGCCCTCAACATCCCCAGATCAGCACACATCTCTGAAACTAGGAAGAACTTACACTGGCTCTCAGTCACCCAAAGGATATCATTGAAATCGCTGTCCCTTACCTACAAATGCATAAATAAGCAGGCCCCCATCTAGCTAGCCTCGCTATTAACTCAGTACAATCCATCTCGGTCACTTAGATCTGTTCATACTCAATGCCTCACGATCCCCAGATACAAGCTTCAAACAGCCGGAGGTGTTAGCTTCCCAGTCCTGGCTGCCAAACTTTGGAACACTACGCCACTTACCATTAGAAATCTACCTTCACTGAACTTATTCAAACACAAAGCTAAGCTCTGGCTAGCTACCACACCTGACCAATTGTCTTCTTAGACCATCTGATTGGCACTATTTTCTTTATGTCTGATTCCTGTTACTTTGCCTACCAATCTGCACTGTTCTTGTACTTTACTGCCTTGTTCATGCAAATGACTGATTGTAACCTTAACTGTAACCTTGCCATTCTTGTAATTACTGTTTGAAGATATGCGCCCGGTTGCCTTTGGGCCTGGTGCGCTATACAAATAAAATAAATACAAATACAAATATTGTAGTCATTTCTAAAGCACATTCAACTAACAGATTCGAAATAAAATATACAGAATGCACATAGGCAAAAAGTGCATGTGCATGCTATGCACGGTTATCAGAAAGCACTACTACTGCAAAAACAAAGAAATCCATGTCTACATTAACAACAGTGCTATTAACACATATATTTACAAACTTCTTTCTTTTACAATTGCAGTGAAGGCCACTCTCCTGAAAAGCAGCAGCGTCTGAAGTACGAACGAGAACTCAAAATAAACCTACATAAATACATACCCTCTCCACACAATGTTCTTCTAATGACCCAAAACCAACATCATATTAAACTAAAATAGCCACACACAAGCTAACACTCATCATCTCACTATCCTGTAAACACTATTACACTACTACCAATCAGTACTCACATTTTTTAAAACAAATCCCCTAAGCAGCCCACATACCACAATCAAAATGTTTGGTTGCATTGTGGACTTATGCTGCAGTGGTTGTGGCCAGAGCCTAGAGTCTTGGGTGCATGGCCTATGGCCTACGGCCTTTGGCCATGCACCCAAGGCTGTAGGCCCTCGCCACAACCACCGCAGCATTACACACCCATAGAAACAAACACCTACCAGACGACCATAACCCAAAAACATAATACATCCATCTCAAAACTATGCACTTCAATTAACATTCTAAAAAATAATTGCAACCAACGTACAAACTCTTCAATACATACCCTCTTCACTCAATGCTCTTCTAACGACCCAAAACCAACATCACACTAAACTAAAATAGCCAGTAGTGCGCCCAGTGTCTAGTATGTCCGCGGACAACCGTGATGACCACGGACAGTGCAAACCCATCATGGCCTTCTCCCACCTCACTCATACACACAACACACTCCCCAAAATTGGATATATGCTCATTTCCAAGCGTGTGTTCGCGCATCCAATATGGCGGCTGCATCATAACAATTTGATGCACATCACGCCTCCTTGCAGCCAATTAGAGAACATGTTGCATGTCCGCAGACATGACGCAAGCTGATTATCCAATCAGTGTCCTATCCGCGGAGCAAACAGGGAAGTGTGTATGCACAGTGGATATAGATATCACAAATGTTTTTAGACCTACTTTTTGGTCGTTTTAAAAAAAACTACTGGACGGCTTTTCACAAAATGTACAAAAGCACGCTTTTGGGACCAAGCCGCCACTCCTGCCCCAAATTTGATGAAAATCCGTCCAGAGGTTTGGGCTGTAGGAGCGACAGACATTTTTTCTCCATTCAGTCTATGGGGAAAAAAGTGGTTCCTAAAGTAAGCTTTTTTTTGGTGTTTTTTGATTTTTTGATAGTTTTTTGCAGGAGAGGTCAGAAAGTAAGGTGGGAAGGGAAATGAGGGAAGAGACACCAGCCAAAAATATGGAGGGGCAGGTGTACAGGGAAGATGTGGCACATGTGTTACATCTAAGGGAGAGGGCAGTGTTTCTCATGCTCCTTGATTACAGCTTCAAAAGCACTTCTAAATTGCTCCGCCCTGCAGAGTGGTGTGTTGCAGTACATACAGAGTACTGTTATCTTTGAAAGATATGGATCAACAGCCTCTTTTTCACTTGCAAGGTAGCTGGTGGGATTTTGTGTCAGATGGAAGTAGGCTGCGTGGTTACAGTATTGGTTGAGGAAGATGAAGTAGCGGAAGACCGCCTACTACTTGCTCAGAAAGGAACAACATTTCTGAGAGCATTGCGGCAGTTGCATTTGGTGTGGCGGTGCATGGAGGTGGTCCCGTAGATGTACTGTCCAGGTAGTCCGCGACTGAGTACAATGTTGCACTCAGTGCATTTCACTTTGGTAGGTTTAGCCTTTGGTACATTCCCAACAGTGGTAAATAACTGCCACACCCATTCTCTCTGGATGCTAGAGGTAGGCACTTCCTCTACCACATCTTCTTGGTCCTCTTCATTGTCTTTTGAAGTACTGCGCTTTTGTGTTGGGTAGGTCCTCCACTTGCTGGTGTGGTGGCTATTGGCGAGGAGGGATGACAATAGCTGATGCCATTTCTAAGATAAAAAGCAGTTTTGCTAATATTATATCAGGTATGTGCGCTGTGCTAGATTGCTAATGGATAATGAGTTAGAATAGGTGTAGGAGCTGTGCAAGGGTAAATGTGGAGCTTGAAATTTCTTAGATCAGCAGTAAATACAGTTCCAATTTGTTCGCGAAGCACAGACCCGTTCGCGAAGTGTGGATGCATTTGCAAACGTGTCATCATGCCACGCGCACTTGCTCATATGACACTGTCCGAAAAGTCTGCGATGACGTCAGACGTTCGCGGATGTCAATGAACACAAAAACTGTGTAAAAAGTTACAAAAAGTGTATAGAAGTATTAAAAATGATGCTAGTAGGTGGGGAATGGCATTTGTGATGTCATCTTTAATGTCCTGGGTGTTAGTCTTAGCAGTGCACCATGGTGGTGCGAGTTATGGATGCTTAGCTTGTGTGTGTGTGTATCCTCACTTCACGCTACCCTTCACTATACTGCAACATCATGTGTGTATCTGGTAATTTAAGTGATTTACTGTATTAGCATGCATGTAACTGGTAATGCAATTAGTGCCTTGGATCATCTGGGCTTTGATCATCTGGGCTTAGTGTGCTATATAAATGCCAAAAATAAATACCTAAATAAATTATCAATATATTAGCACAAACTTGTGAAATATTTTCCAAAGGACTAGTAATAAACATTTTTGATGATGATGAATACTTTGGCAGAGAACACTGACAAATCAACTATCAACGATTTATCTACAGCAATTGGTGAAGGGAGCGACCCACACGGGAGAGTCCACCCTCGATGCAATATTTTGCAAATAAAACCTGGTGACAACTGCTCCCCCAATGCAGATTCTCTGGAGTGACCCTCTCACATTACCATAGTGTTCAATCCACCCCTTTAATTGGCAAAACTTGGGGTTTCACCATCAGCATCCCAGGGTAATCCGGATGTGGACTGCTTGCTTATTGTGCTCTAGAGAGGCTCAGCTTCACCTGAGTGAGTTGACCCAGCAAGGCCGAAACACATGTCTGGGGCTACTGGTGGTACCCCTGTTCAGAGGAGAATTGTCTACCATTTCTGAGCAGAATGATATACAAATGGATATTTCTTCTCTGTGAAAGGTGCAGTGAGCTACAATGTGGTTGAAGACCCTCCCGCTGTGGAAACCTATCCAGAGAACAGGTGATCTGGCCGTGTTCATTCTGAGCAGAGGGACTCCCATATATTTCTGTATGAAAAAATAATTGTATATAAAAGGATTTGTTTTGGTTGAAACTTAAATTTGGGTTTTGGGTAAATACTTAACCTCAACATTAACCAACACTCTGGACATAAGGAAATCATTAAGGCTAAGTAAGATGCCTATGTGAGGACAGCGTGGTATAAGATATTGCAAGCATCCACTACAGGTGATTCTCGCGCCTTCTGGAAACTCATAAGTGGAAAAAAACAGTCAGGAAATACACATATGCAGTGTTGTATTACCACAGAAGCTTGATTAATCCATTATAAGAATCTCTATGGGGAGGACTCACATTCAGATATAAGTAATTTAAGATGGTAAGATGAGATAGCCTATTGTTTAGACCAATCTGCTAGTGAAGAGTCACTCAGTCTCTGTCTAGGCGAGGTGAAGGAAGCTGTGTTATTTCAAAACGGAGGAAATTGTGCCTGGTAATATACCTATCGATGTGTTTAAGGAGTAAATTGCAATTTGGGAGCCTGAATTATGGTGACTGTTTAACGCCATTATTAATTTAAAGGTGGTTCCTTTGTCCTGGCAATCAGCTGTAATTTTTTTTAAATGTCTTTCAAATGTGATATACTTACAGCCAAATCCGGTTTGTATATACAAGACATATTGAGTACAACACAATAAAAACATAATAAGTATAAAATCTTTAAAACAGGAATCATTTTCACCATTTATCACAATTACTTCGCTTATAAAATCCCTTGCGATAGTTCACCTAAAATGTCCATGCATGCGTAATAAAATTTGACCATATGGTAAATAATATTAACATAATTTTGCTGTAGTAACATAGTCCACAGCAATGTCACATTATCTAACATTATCACAGTTCGTTTTATAACCATAAGCTTTCACATATGTATTCCTGATTGCATACAAGATATCACAATGACACATAATATGTTCTGCAGATTCAATGATCTTTTTCCCACACAGTCAGCGTGTAGAATTCCCATTTTTGCTCCCTCTATTTCCAAGACCGGGGTACAATTGTATTTCAGCAAGAGATATTGCCTAATTATGGCACTATTGGTATAGGCCTCAATATATTTCGGAGTCTCTAATCGTTCCATCTAATATTGTATAAATGGCACACTATTAACACTGGATGCTAACCGTACTAGGTCAGCTTCATTTATTTATTGTTCACTTGTTATTGTTCACTTGTTATGGGTGTAATCACGAGTTTTTATTCCCTTTACACATTTCTTCAACCCCAGCTGCCTTGAACCCATGGTCTTATGTTCATACCCTGTCACCCAGGACTTGTGTTTGGTGCACAAACTTTCAAGAATTCCAAAACTTTCATGCTCATGCATTCTTCGATGGGCCTGAAAAACCTCAACCATGATTCTGCTGTTGTCTAAAATCATTAGTTTCTCATAACCCAAGGACAATTTGCAGTCGATTACTGTAGCTATACTCTTGTGGTCAAATTCCAAGAGTATATATTCGATAGAGAGTGAGTTTGGCATAATTTTGCTTTCAAATTTGACGAATTGTTTTAGTAAATGTGTCCCCCCCTACTTCTGCACCATACAGCATACAGGGAACAAATTTGGCCATATATAATAACATTATAGTTTTAGTGAAGCGCCAACCCTGTCTACTGATAAACATATTCAGTGCATGTGTGAACTCATGCAGTTGTCCCTATCCTCCTCCCACTCAGACATCAATTTAAGTTTGTTGTCAATTACCACGTCGAGATATTTATAACATCCAACAGTTCAAACCAATTTCTGATCAAGCTTTAGACTATATTTTAGGATTTTTTTACTTTTAGTTTTATCCTTTGAGGCTATTATTTTTGTTTTTTAGATGTCACTGCATAGCCAGTCGATTCTGTCATATTCACCTAAGCATCAAGCAAAGATTCTAGCCCTTTGGGGGTACAGTCAAGTAAGTGAAGATCATCTGCATCTCTGAGCCAAATAATTTTGAGCACCCCAATTTTCACCGGACATGCCACTGCTACATTTAGGCTCATGAAGCTACTGTTTAAATATTTTCCCTCCGGTGGTGGATGTTTAGTCGCTGGCACGCTATTCTTTTGGGATAGTAGCCATTGGTGCCATCATGAGTAAACGTTCCGCCATCTGAAAACTTAACTGAAATTGCGTCACACTGTGTCCCACTGTGACCTTAAACATCTCAAACATCTAAACTATTTGACCCCGCAGGAGCAGCCCAATTGGTTTTTTCATGGCCGATTTTGTGTCGTGCTGATCTTTAAGACTGCAATTGCAGCGGGGTCCATGTTCTCCACAAGACTTTTGAGGTAAGATTCAGCTGTACTGAGTGTGCCTAACGATACAAGTCACTGCTCCGAATCATCAGCCTCACTTAGTCCGCCCAGTTATACAAGTCACTGCTCCCATACAGAGTACCCATAAGTAATATAAATGAGACTCAGTCACATATGTGTATGTGCACACTCATTCCAATATTGTAACCTTTGATTCGCCCTTGAGCGTGCTGATTCCAAAGACAGCAGTGGTTTTCGGAATCTATACACACTGCTTGTGAAGCCGTTTTTGAATGCATGCCATCCTAAAGGCTTACCCAATCCCAACGAGGAGACTGCTCAGTGCACCTGGTAGACTCCTTCACTTTTCCTGTCACTCTCACCACCCATTGTCCCTCCCGACTCATGGTGTGGTGTTGGATTCTCCCCATCCCGTGGGAACACTCGCTCACTTAAGGCACGGGTTGGTCATGGCACCAGAGTTAGGATGAGTTTTTATGGTTTCCCCTGCATGTAGTGATTGTAGTATTGTAGTTTCTGTCACTCACATATTTTAATGGATAGCCTTGTTATTTGGCATATGCAGGCTTTGACAATTGTTGAATCACATAAAATGTACATGAATATATTTATGTTGTAGAAATGTGACTTGTCGCCTGATGAAAACGTGCTGAAAATACAACTACCTGTCGATACTGGTAAGTCCTCTGATAGTCTTGGAAATGTAATTGGGTCCTACTTTCATAATCACCAAGATCCATTCCAAGACAGAAAAAGGAAAAGACATACATGCTATTGAATATTGTAATTTATTGGTGTTTAGATGAAATGAGATTAAATCTGTTCAGCGTTTTGCACTAATATGAATGGTGAGTTGCTATTGGATGATTGAATTAGGATAGATTTTTTGATCTTTTTGAATGACGAGTGCGTATGAATTTTTTGTCAGTCTCTATGGGCCTCATTACGAGGCTGGCGGTAGCCGTGCCTGTGATACAGGCACGGCTGCCGCTGGTATTCATTTTTTTCCTGTGACCAGAAATTGGCAATTACTGGGTCATTAGGGCCTTGCCGGACCCAGTATTTGCCCATTCCTGGGTGCCGGCAAAAATTCTTCGCCATTCCCATTGGCTCAATGGGAATGGCGAGGTCGGATGCACGGGCACCGTTTATAACGGTGCCGGTGCATCCGACATGCTGTGCTCGCGGGTGCCTTTCAGTCCGCCAGGTCAGACCTGGCGGAATGAAAGGCACCCGCGAGGACAAGTCAGAGTTTGCCAGTCCGGATACAACAGTAAAGGCAAGCTTACCGGTACCGTTGTATCTAGACCGGCAAGCTCGTAATGAGGCCCATGTATTTTTATAATTGTGATTTTACCTGCATTTAATTGTTACTCCTTTTTTATTTCTCTTCTATAAATTCTGTCCTTTGGATTTCTCCTTTCAATATATATTTATGTGGTAATTTCCTGTTGCGGGGTGTGGTAATATCCTGCTCTTCAGCATAACACATTTAGCACCTTGGCCAAGTCTGCAAGATATAAATTAAAAAGGGTTGACACCAGGATACATCCCTGCTTGACTCCTCTTACAGTGGGTATTGAGTGTGAAACTCCCTTCTCCATCTAGTCTTACTCTTACACTAGTGTCATGGTATAGTAGCCTAATCATTGTCAATAGGCCATGAGCAATATTCCACACAACTAATTTGTTCCATAGTCCATTCCTCATGACTGTATCGAACGAAGAACTAAAATCAATAAAGGCAGAATACACAGGAAGTCCAGGTGTGTTGTACTAGATTGTGTTCTAAATCCTGTTTGGGTGGGTGGAAGTATTTTGTGATCTGCAATCGACTAATTTAAGTCACTCAATAGTACTCTTGCTAATATTTTGCCTGCTGTGTCAAGCATACGATAATGTAAGGTGTTTTTCCAGCAACCCTTTTTATGAATGGGTAGAGGTGTGCTCTCCTTACATTAAGAAAGACTCTGCTCATGTTCCCAATGTTCACAAATAGTGTATGCACAGCCTGGGCCCAGAGACCTGGAGATAACCTAACCAAACCATTACGTGTGTCATGTGGTCCAACAGCACGGGAGGTAGGTCATTTCGCAATCATCTTAGTGATGTCAGATACAGTGGATTTGCAAATCCATCTCTCAGATGCCCTTGTGTAAGCTTTGTCAACTGGAACCACAGCCACCAATGTGTTTTCTATGTGTCTATGCCAGGCCTCCTCAGGCACATTATTAAGCTTTTGCTTAACTATCCTTAAGCTCAGTTGTCACCTTGCTTGTATGCATACCGTGTTTGTATGCATAGCTTGATTGTGATGAGTGAGGCATTAACATCCTGAATTCTTTGTAGTGTGATAGGCTTTACGATCTTGAGCAGCGAGCATCCAGCAAGCAGCAAGATTATTTTTTGTTAACATCCTGCAGAGAGAAAAAGCACTCTACCGGAGTGCTGGACTTCATTTCCCAGGTCTCCCTGGGGCACACATAGAGAAACGTCAGGTGCTTCAGCACTTGCTCTTCTGTGCCAAGCCGGTCTTTGCTGGCACATAAGTAGCAGCGATCTTTGGACCCTCATCTTGCTTAACTATCCTCTTGCTCAATTGTCACCTTGCTTGTATGCATTACGTGTTTTTATGCCTAGCGTGATTGTGATCAGTGAGAGACTACCGCCCTGAATCCATTGTAGTCTGATAGGCTTTACGATCTTGAGCTGCGAACATCTAGCAAGCCGCAAGATTATTTTTTGTAAACATTCTGCAGAGAGAAAAATCATTCTCGTTAGATTTAATTGCTACCGCAGCTAATCGCTCCATGCTGGACTTCATTTCCCAGGTCTCCCTGGGCCACACATAGAGAAACGTCAGGCGCTTCAGTGTGAAGCCGGTCTTTGCGGGTCATGGACATGCTCGGCATCCTGGCGTGAACGCTCCACTCAGTAAGAACTGAGAGATCACTTCTTTCTTGCTATCATCGCCAGACTTTCCTTCAGCTAAGATGCCCTGTAGCAACATGGGCTACCTGGCAAGAGAACCACTATTGGTTGCAGTCTTACGAGTTAATCGGTTAGCTCTCATAAATAAACTGAAATTGACCAAACTTGACATCCTTTCAAAGCCCCCTCTCTCACTCATTCCAAAACCTATAACTGTAGAAGAAATCCAAATACCTTCGACCCAACAAAATTTGGAAACAAACCCTTCATTTATTTTACAAAGCACTCCTCCCCCCTGGCACCCTGATGCCAAAGAGCCCCGCTCCTTCCAGAACTAACAGATACACAAACCTTACAAAGGACACTAAAACCTCTTTACCCCTTGAAAAGAAGAAGAATTTGAAAGTCACGCTGTTGAATACACGTTCGCTAAACAAATATGCCCGAGATCTGCATGACCTTATCATGGGTGGTAACCTGGACATTCTATGTATAATGGAAACATGGATCTGAGATGCATGTGGCCCATCAATCTACCTGGCCGTCCCCCAGGTTTCTCTTCTTCTGCGCTAACAGCACTGCAGGCTATGGTGGAGGTGTATTGCCAAAACTGAACTAGGTTTATTTCCAGCCACAATTACATGTGCAGGATGTGAAATTCTCCATGTAAAAATGACCCCGACCAACCACAACAGTATCAAAATTGTGCTAATTTACAGACCACCTAACCCCATGAGTTTAATGAGGAAATATCTAAATTCTTAAACAATCTCACCAGCCCTAACTCTATCACCATTTTTCTAGGGGATCTGAACTGCTGGAGAGAAAGCAACCTCGCCAAAGAAGCAATAGAATTAGAATCTGCCCTCCTATCTATCGTGCAAGAAGTTGCAAATAGAGACCCAACCACCACAAAAAATAACTTATTGGACTGGATCGTCACAAGGAAGCTTACAGCTAAAATTATTCAGACCACTCCGTGTATATGGTCAGATCACTACATCATTAATCTTACCATTCAACCTTTAGATACCCTACCCTAGCAAAAAAATGTAATGAAGTCAGTTACAGCTTGGGACTTCAAAAAGGTCCACCGTCATGACCTTCAGGTCTGCTTAGAGTCTGTCATGAGTCACTCCCTCACAACCAAGTGGACAACATAGTGTCCTACTTCTCCGACACTTTCACAGAAATGCTAGAGCTCACGGCCCCCTTTAAAACTAAATTAGTTAGGGACAACCCGGGCCAACAACACTGGTTTACCGCTGAACTAGAAGATATGAAGAAAAAAAAATGGTTCCTTGAATTACAATGGCTAAAACATCCCTCAGAGGCCACTAGGACGGCATGGAAAGAGTTGGATAAAATGTATAAACTTCTAATCATAGATACCAAAAAGAATGTCTTTAGTACCCAAATTCAGCAGTCCGCAAACTCCACAGGAAACCTATTCAAAATGTTGACGCTTCTGGAAAAACCTAAAGTATCTCACACCCCTTTCTTACCTTCGAACCTAGATTGCACCCTAACTCAAGTGGCCTTTGACACCAAAATTACAAGGAACAAAATAACATTGGACCAGAGTCATACCATCCCACAAGGGAAACTGACAACCACAAAATATTGGAGAATCAAGTACCCTGAATATACATTCTCACAAATATCTCCCCAAGACATGCTTAAAATGCTATCCTCCATGCACGCAACTTCCTGTCCCCACAATATATTGCCCCCCAAACTGATTCTGGAGCGCAAAGATCTATTTTCCCCATTTCTTACCAAATTAGTAAATGCATCCTTTACAGCCAAGTTCCCAATGGAATTAAGAAAGTTACTGTCACTCCCATTCCAAAAGATCATAACATCAACCTCAGAGACCTAAGTAACCTGAGACCGGTTACTAACTACCAATTTCTCCTTAAAATATTGGACAAGTTTGCTACCTCCAAGCTGAATTCTTTCAACGAACTGAATAACACCCTTCATGGTCAACAGTCAGGCTTCTGTCCATCTTTTAGTATGGAGACAGCTCTTGTGGATCTCCAATCCCACTTACGAAAAATCATGGGTAAGGGCAAAGCCGACATGTTGATACTATTAGATCTATCCACGGCTTTCGACCTTATAGACCAGGCTTGTCCAACCTTTTTGAATGTGGGGCCGAAGCATTAACTTTTTGTCACCCAGTGGGCCGGCGAGCCAAAAGTCAACAACCTCAAACAAAGCAGTATATTAAAAAGCGATATTGTGTGACCTTTGACACAATAGCATCACAGGCAGTGATATCCATGCAGTCCCAAAGATAGCTTTTGGTGTCATGGGCAGTGATCAAAGGTTAGTTGCTTGTGATTTCTTTCAGTGTCTATGTGTTAATATTTTTCTGAAATAGTGGGGGCGACTGAGCATAGCGAGGGAGCTACAAGGTTCTAGGGAGGGTTTGGGGGGTTCCCCGCCAAGAATTTTTTTCAAATATAGGATTGAAATGGTGCATTTTACAGCAGAAAAGGTGACCAAAAAGCCATAAGTTTACAATCAGTTCTAAAGGGGAACATCAAAATTCCATGTCACTAACAGCAGAAAAGAACATTGTACAGCACAACACATTATAATGATCAATGTGTCCACAGTGTAAGACAGCACTGTCACTGATGTAACACAGTGTCATGCTGGTTGTACCCAAAATATGCCCCTGTAGCAACATGTCTATGCTAGCTGTTCCCAATTTAGGCCAGCATTGTCCTGTACAAAGCATGATTGATGCTGCCTGAGCATGTGCAGTGTGCCCAATACATATGGAAGCTTATCTCTGTAATACACATTACTTCTGTGGTGATGAAAGAAGCATAATTCAATTCAACAGATAAACAGGCCGATCCATGGAATGAATGTGCGCTGAAAATTTCAGCACAAGCGTGCGAAAACGTGCGATTCGCAGTGAAAGAGCGAAAATCGCAGTGCAAGTGCGAAAATCGCAGGGAAACCAGCGCACATCGATTCATGGAAGTCCGTGCGCGAGAAAAACATTGGATGTGCGCTGAAAAAGTGCGCGGCGCACACCGGTGCACAGGTCATCTAACGGTGTGCGCCACGGCCATAACAAAATCGCACATAGCGCGGCGCACATAACAAGAGTAGGCGGAACACGGGGCGTAACACTCGGAATGGGGAACAACGCGTGAAAATATGGGCGTCACGGGGGAATTACAGGAGGCAAGTGCGCGGAACGCCCACACGCTCACCTACAACACGTATTCATGGAATCGAATAGGGCAAACCAGCGCACAGGCAAAGACGCGTACAGGCCCAAACACATCTGCCACAAGAATGCAGGCGGTAGTGTCCCTGCGCCTGAAATAAATGTGCGCCAAAATGTGCGCTAACAAAAAGCACCTATATACAGCTATGATGAATGTCCCATACTGTGGCCCTCTAGGACAAATGACGTGCAAAGGGGTACGCGACAAAGACAGACACCAGCTGCATGAAAAATAGCGTGTGCATGCATTTCAGGGGTGTGCGGGAAATACCACACGCGATTGGCCTGCGTACGTGTATTTTCGGGGTGCGCGTGAAGTGTCACACGCGAATGCAGCAGGGTACGTGTATTTCAAGGTGCGCGGGAAGTTCCACACACAAATTCAGCAGGGTACGTGTATTCCGTGGTGCGCAGGAAGTTCCACACGCGATTACAGCAGGGTAAGGGTACTTCGGAGTGCGCGGGAAGTTTCACACGTGATCACAGCAGGCTATGTTTATTCCGGGGTGCGCGGGAAGTTCCACACGTGAATACAGCAGGCTACGTGTATTCCGGGATGCGCGGGAAGTTCCACGCGCGATTACAGCAGGGTACGTGTACTTCGGGGTGTGCGGGAAGTTTCACATGCGATCACAGCAGGCTATGTGAATTCCAGGGTGCGCGGGAAGTACCATACGCGATTAGAGCAGGGTACGTGTACTTCGGGGTGCGCGGGAAGTTTCACACGCGATCACAGCAGGCTACGTGTATTCCGGGGTGTGCGGGAAGTTCCACACGCACATACAGCAGGCTACGTGTATTCCGGGGTGCGCGGGAAGTTCCACACGTGATTACAGCAGGCTACGTGTACTTCGGGGTGCGCGGGAAGTTTCACACGCGATCACAGCAGGCTATGTGTATTCCGGGGTGCGCGGGAAGTACCACACGCGATTACAGCAGGGTATGTGTACTTCGGGGTGCGCGGGAAGTTTCACACGCGATCACAGCAGGCTACGTGTATTCTGGGGTGCGCAGGAAGTTCCACACGCAAATACAGCAGGCTACGTGTATTCCGGGGTGCGCGGGAAGTTCCACATGCGATTTCAGCAGGGTACGTTTATTTCGGGGGTGCCGGGGAGTACTACACGTGAATTGGCCATGTGGGTCCTCCCAGGTGTTCCTTCTGCACCCACACATGTCTCCCAGCACCCCCACCCCCCAGCAGTGCAGGGCACCTGCCAGCAGGCCCCCACTCATGTCCCACACATGTCCCCCTGCACCCCCACCCCCCAGCAGTCAGGGACACCTGCCAGCAGGCCCCCACTCATGTCCCCCTGCACCCCCACCCCCCAGCAGTGCAGGGCACCTGCCAGCAGGCCCCCGCTCATGTCCCACACATGTCCCCCTGCACCCCCACCCCCCAGCAGTGCAGGGCACCTGCCAGCAGGCCCCCGCTCATGTCCCACACATGTCCCCCTGCACCCCCAACCCCCAGCAGTGCAGGGCACCTGCCAGCAGGCCCCCGCTCATGTCCCACACATGTCCCCCTACACCCCCACCCCACAGCAGTGCAGGGCACCTGCCAGCAGGCCCCCACTCATGTCCCACACATGTCCCCCTGCACCCCCACACCCCAGCAGTGCAGGGCACCTGCCAGCAGGCCCCCACCCATGTCTCACACATGTCCCCCTGCACCCCCACCCCCCAGCAGTGCAGGGCACCTGCCAGCAGGCCCCCACTCATGTCCCACACATGACCCCTGCACCCCACCCCCCAGCAGTGCAGGGCACCTGCCAGCAGGCCCCCACTCATGTCCCACACATGTCCCCCTGCACCCCCAGCAGTCAGGGACACCTGCCAGCAGGCCCCCACACATGTCCCCCCAACACCTCATGACGATCCATAATCATGGTCCCCATGCCCCCTCAATATACCCCCCACGCCACCCCAGTCCGAACACACCACCAGGTATGACATCCACCCCACCAAGAAATCACCACCACATGATGCATCCCAAATGGCTAGTATGCACATCCACATATATCCGTCAAACCCACACAATGAGAGCATGTGAATGATAAAACACACATTGTGACAGGCATGAAACCAAAGAGAGAATACCACACATTGAAGTACCAAATGATAATGTATTAAACAGAAAAACAAGGGAATGAAATGGAACAGAAGAAAATGGAAATAAGAAATGAAATCTTGCATGTCCAATAAATGAAAAAGATGCATGAAATCCAAATGAAAAGCAATCCAAAAGCAAGTCTCCAAAGTGTTAGTCTGAGAAAATAAATCCAAGGTGCAAAAATAATAAAAAACCATTGATAATCCAAATCCATTGTCAAACTATTTACAAAGTGAACATCCAGGGTCCATGTGCCCAATCCTTAAAATGAAACCTATGAAATAAAACCCTACCTAATGAAGAACTATATACAAGAAGTTTGGGCATTGTCCAACCGCCCCAAAAAAAAACAAACAAAAGGAAACTTAACACTAAAGAACTATTTACAAGGGCAGCGGGCTAGTCCGACGGCTCACTTCTGGATGTTCCGGGCCAGGGCATCATCAAACTCCTGCTCAATGTCCCGGAGGCGGTCCTCTTCCATGGCCCCGAGGGTCCACAGGGATGACGACATGTTCTCCTCCAACTCCCTGCGGATTGCCTCGAGGCACTCGGCCCGCCTCAGGGCCCTCCGCATGGAGTTCTCTGCTCTGACCATCGTGAGCCATGCCTCTTCTGCCCGCTGCCGCTCCGCATCTATGGCGTGGCCCAACCGCTGCCACACGGAAGACACTTCCCGTCCTGGGTCTTCCTGCCCTCCGGCCGATGCCTGCCCCTCCGATGTCGAAGGCACCGAGCCATCATGGCTCCCACCTCGTTGCTGCTGCTGCCGTGCCTGTGCCCGTGCTCCTGCTGCCTGCACATCCTCCTCCGGCTGGGGTGCAGTCATTGATGTGGATACCCCTGCTGGACGTCCGACTCCGGACTGTGGCAGGGATGTGTCCTCCACCAGCCTGGCCGCACGGTCAGAGGCAGCTCTACAGGGCACCCTGGTGACAAATGGGTGGAAAGATGGAACAGAGGACGACTGGCGCATAGGGTGTTCAGTTGAGGAGGGGTCGGAACAAGCTCCAGCACACGGAGGAATCCGGCCTGGGTGACCCGTCCCAGTAGGCCAACGCGGTCAACGAGCCATTCGAGATGACGTGCAGTCTCCTCACTAAAAGACTGCAGGTCACCTTGCATGGCCCGTTGACGCAACGCCACACCAGTCAGGACAGGCTCAACCCGTACCAGGATAGCCACGTCCGCAGGCAGAGGAAGGCCAGTTGTTGTAAGCTCATCCCCTGCTGAAAACGGGTCTGGACGTAGGCATCCCTGCTGGTGCAAGATGATGCAGTGACAGGATCAGGGACAGGATTGCACACAGGCACCTCCACGGCGGCCTGTGCTGCCTTCTGTCCCTGGTCCTGCACTCATCACTAGCACCAGTGGAATCCCCACCTCCAGACCCCATCTCTGTCGCTTGCACGGCCTCCTCCTCCACCAAACCCCCCACCAACCTGGATGACTCCGTGCCATCTTCCCCCGTCGGGCCCTGTGGGGTCCCAGCTGCCCCTTCTGCTGCCGAGGAGTCCAACTCCAACCTCCGCCTCTTGGACCTCCCCTCGGCAGCTGCGGCTTGGGATGCAGCACCGGACTCCTCACTCCCCGACAAGATGACAACCTGGGAGGGGAGCCGGGCCTTGCATCTCCGGCTGGCGGTGCGATCCCTGGTGCTGTGCTCCACAGCACCTTCTCCACCCTCTTCATCAGTTGACGCTGCAGACAGGGAGAAATAAAACACAGGCATCAGGGCACTGCACAATGGACTCATACACACATGGCAGTGGTACATGAGTGGCATTGGCAAACCTCAGACATGGCATCACAATCACCAACACACATGTCATTTCAACTCGCACACATGAGCTATACCACAGCCATATCACAACAGCCAGCACCATCCATACACATACAACAGCATGAGCAGGCAAAGGTGAGCCAGACATCACATGCAACACAGGGAGTGGACTACACATGCACACACACCACCACACTTGCATGCATGTGTACACCTCCGCCAACTGTCGCAGTGTTGCAATCGGCATCCATGTCACATCTGCCAATCAGTCTTCCACATCGCGGTGTCACATGCATCCATGTTGCATCACTGTTGCACCCTTGTCAAATACACACACATGCACATGTACACGGTGCAGATACATGCAGCTGAAACCAACATCCATGTGTGACATCACGACCATGCCTACTTACATACACATTCATTCAAACATGTGCTCACACACATCTGCATTAGGCATGCAAGCCTACACACACAAGCACCATCCGTGTCTCACACATGAGAGCCCTCGCATGTGTTAGCCTCACGGCCCTGTATACACACCCCCATACTTGGCCCCATAAAACCACATGTGCAACCTGCACACTGCTGGCACACCACCACACGCACAGCTTACAATCAGTATGCATGTACACTTACCGCTCGACTCCAGACGGGTCTGCCTCTCAAGGACCTGGACGTGGAGCGCTGGGGATATGCATTCCAGGACCCTCATCTGATCTTCCGACAAGTGGCCCCGGCGCCCCTTACCATCCGCTGCCTTCAAGAGACGCCGGGCCTTGTTCAGGGTCCTGGACCTGAAGTCCTCCCAGCGCTTCTTGACATGATGGAATTGTCAGACTCGCACCCCCTCCACGTTGATGGCAGTCACGATGTCCGTCCAGATCCGAGTCCGTCCTTCCTTGTCGGCGCGCAAACTTCCGAAGAGGGCATCATACTGCCCCAGGACTAGCTCCACCAGGACACCAACTTCGGTGGCAGTGAAGCTGGTGCCCCTCTGCCTCTCTGGCTGGGGGTTGCCAGTGGTGCCAGATGCTGTAGTGCCCGACATGGCAACCCCAGAGGCAGGAGTGGGTGGGCAACTGGGTCCTGGGGCTGGGCTGGGCTGTGGAGCGATGGAATCCCAGTCGGGAGTCTTCGGTTCCAGCAGGGGTGGTCACAGCAACAGCACCCCTGGCTGATGTGCAGGCAGCAAATGGCAGGGCACGTGGGCAGCACGCAGTCAGGCAGCTGCAGATGGTAGGTGGGAGCGTGCTCGGGGCTCTGGGGGGCTGTGATTCGGCCTTCTGGGAAGGAGCGTGGTCTTCCGTGTGCTTACGCGTGGCCAGCTTGATACGGAGTGATTTGGCACGTGAAAATCCAGCATGTCTGCGTGTAATTCGAGGAAAGGCCCTTAGCGCGTAAGCGCGTCAGCACGCGTACGTGAATTCATTGGCCCAAAGGCCCCCAGTGTGTAGGCGCGTCTATGACGTTACGTGCACGGGCGTTTTCCATGGCGTGTGGAAAAAATAAGCACGTCCGAGTGTCAAAGCGTGTAATTGGTGGAAAGGGCCTCAGCGCGTATGCGCGTCTGTGACGTGCGTGCACGGGCGTTACCCTGCACACGGGTGCATGTTACACGTCCAATGACTGCACGTCAGAGTGTCAGCTCGTGTAATTGGAGGATAGGGTCTTAGTGCGTACACGCGGAAGTGATGCTGGACGTGTGGGCATGTTTAAAAGGCACGTGTAGGACGCCATTTCCTTGTACGTGCTTTTCGTGGAGAGCGAGTGGGTGAAATCTGTACTTCTTGTCGGTTCACACGCGATTTACTTCACGGCGTTTCAAGTTCGTACTCCCTGTTACCTCTGACAGCTTTTTCTATTTTTGTCTTTTTCTGGGCCTGTTTCCTCAAACAGCATACACTTCTTCTGTTGTCCTGTCTCCTCAGACAGTGTACAATTCTTCTTTTGGCGGGGATGTTGCCAGCGCGCATACGCGCGTCTTTTTCACGCTATTTTTCCAGGCAGACGGTGAGTCGCGCACGTATTTAACATCTGTGCTTGCCCCGTGTGTCGCGTACCCCTTCAGAGGTCATTCTAGGCTGCGATTGACACGCATACGTTCGTTTTTGTGTTTCTGGGTGCCACAGCGTAGTGCAGGTTTATTTTTCCATGCACGTGGTCTAGGAGGGGTTGCGTGCACGTTATCTCCCTTTTTTGGGGTGCCTGTGCGTTGCGTGACCCTTCATCTCTCCCCAGGGGTCACATACAGCCTTGCTAGAGCACTGGGGTACGAATTCCATCTAGTACCCTACCCCTTTGACCCCCAATTGCCCAGGACAATAGTTTACTGCAACTCCCATATGCACAACAACATCAGTGCCATGGTTGGGAGGCGAGCACGCGGTAAGGGTGGCAAAGGTGGCCGAGCCTCAAGAGGTGGGCGTGGTGGATACGGTAGGGGACGTGGCCAGGACTTGCAGGGTGCCCCTAGTCCCCCATGTGTGGAGGACCAGTCAGGGACACCCATGCCCCCCCCGGTTGAGGGTAATGTGGCTGACACCATCCCTGCTCAGCCCTTGTTGGACCAGCCCATTGTGGCACCAGACCTGGCACAGGGTGACTCCCAGGCTGACTTCCAGGTCAGCAGGTCTAGGCCACGTGTGGCGGTGCACATTGGTGTCACCAGGCCACGTGGATCAGGGACAGCTATGTCATCTGCTGCCCCAAGTAGGCAGGGTGTGGAGGCTGCAGGGGCAGCTGCGGCTCCATCCACCCCAGCTCTCACTCACCCAGTTAGGACAGTGTCGGTCCCAGTCCATCCTGCTGATGTTCCCCCTGACTACATCACACTTCAGCTAATGCCTGCACCAAGTCCCATGCTCAGTGTTCATTCCCACACTCCTAGTACACAGTCCACCGGGGCTCCTGCCCCTAGTGTCCAGAGCGGCGTAGGACACTCAGGATCCCCACCACCTTCCAAGCGGAAGAGGAAGAGTGCTCGTCCAGTACAGGCTGATGCCCCAGACACGGCTACACAGTCCGGCACTCGAGGAAGCCTAGCTTCAGTGAGGCCGAACGTGATGCACTTGTGGAGTATGTGTCCGCACATGACCGGGAAATGTTAATTACTGCAGGGTGCAAGACGACACCTGCTCAACGTCAGGCACACTGGCAGACGATCGCGACAACATAAGTGCCCTTGGAATCGTGAGGCGCACAGCTAATGATTGCTACAAGCGCTGGAATGACCTGAAGCGCAGGGCAAAGAAAAAGCTGGCCTCAAGTCATGCTGCTACTCTAGTGACTGGAGGTGGGTCTCCAGCAGAGGACATTGAACTCACTCCACATGAGTATGTTGCTGGGACCTACGTCACGGAGGAACATATCCAAGGCGTGGGTGACCTGCCAGATTACAAGGCATTGTCCGGTGAGTGCACATGCATCTGTGTGTCATCCATGTGCATGGTGTGTGTGTGAGGGCTTCTAATTGAGTGCCAGGTGAGGGTGTGTGTGCCTGAGTGGTTTGGGTCACCCATGTGCTTCATCCAATACATTCTGCGCACCAGGATTTGGGTATTGCAGTATCCCTTTTGGCAACAGTAGACATTTAGCCCAACATCACGCCAGTTGCCCTTGAAGTGTCATCTTGCCACAACATTGTTGTATATTTTTCTGTGTTCATTCAGGCTGATTGTCTGCATTCCACCACTTTCACTAGGCATTTCTCAGGCCTATTGTCACAAGTGTGACATGGCTATGGTACATGCCATCTGTGTGATGGCATGTGTCATGTATGTGTATTGGACATGCCAATCACAGGCCAATGTGTGATGGCACTGCTAGCCAGCATGCAGCAAATGTGTTGATCTTCCATCTTGGTGTCATCAATGTATGCCATTTGCCTCCCCTTCATACGCAGTGACGGTGCGTGCATGGGAGGGTTATAGTCATGTGGGACATGTGTCAATGAAGTACTGGTTCTGTTGCTTCTCAGCCCTAATTGTGTGCCATGGTGCTAATGCCTGTTCCCATTTCTTTTCTTTCATGTCTTTGCAGGGGATGACGCACTTGATACTGCTGGGGTCGTGGAGATGGTGCAGACCCAGGAGGGGTCTCAGGTACCGACCGGGCACCAGTGAGGGATGTGGTGTGGTGGTGGGTGAGAACCCACACTTGCTGCAGACCATTCTCTCAAGGGGTGACTCTGGGTGCACCTCCCCCGAGCTCTATTCAGGTGTCGATTCAGATGATGAGACCTATGTGCGGTCGCAGGTAAGTGTTTCTGTGAGGGATTCTGTTCTGTCTGACCCACCTGCACAAGGGGTAGAACCCTCAATGGGGATGTCAGTGTTGGTAGGTCCACCTTTGGTGGTTACGGATGCAGGGTCACACTCCGCAACATCTGATCCTGTTCCTGGGCCAGCAGATCAGAGGGGGAATGCAGTCCTGCAGCCTTAGGCAGTACCGGCACAGCAAGGTGCAGTTTGCCTTGCCCCAGACAGGTGTGGTGCCCGCCGACGCGGTGGCCGTACGCCACCTGGCAATACCACATGGGAGTAATCCATATACGGTATGGCAAACCAACAGGCAGCATCAGCTGAGATGATGGCTCAGACCATGGATAGGGTGGCCACTTCCATTGTCCCCCAAGAAAGGCTGATGGAGCAACTACAGCAGGCAACAGACTCCATTTGCCAGTCACACAGGGAGGACATGTTGGCATCCAACAGGGACAGACGGGCGGCACTGGAGACTCTGCGGGAAGCCATTTCTATAGAGTCCCAGGGCCACAGGGAAGCCCTGAGGGTGGAACTCCGTCACCTCAGGGTGACTCTTGTTGAGCTTGAGGCTTCAACTGACACGAGGACAGAACAGCAGCTGGGGCGTCTCACAGGTACGTTCTCAGCTGAGATGCAGGCAACTCGGGAAGAGGTCCGGGCATCCCGTGAGTTGTTGAATGGGGACCTCCGCACGATTATCCTCCAGAACCAGACCTTCCACACCCGCATGCTTGCTGCCATGAAGGACCAGGCTAGGGCTTTGGGTGGGCTGCCTCCCATAGTGCCACCACCTCCTGATGCAGCTGCAGAGGGTGGGGAGAGCGACAGCAGCAATTCTCCCACAATAGGGTAGCCGTGCAGGCCATGAGCCCATGGAGGTGTTTTTTTTTCCGCAGAATCCACACAGGTGGGTTTTGGTGTGCACCCTGTCCTCGGACCTCCTGGGTGGCCTCCCTCACCCCCCCTGGCCCATACATGGCCATTTTTGATTTTTGAATTTTGATTTTTGAATTTTGAATTTTTTTTCAGTGTGTTGCCTTGTGTGGCTCCCGTGGGCATCCGCTGTATTATGGCTGGGCACATGCAGGCTTGTCCTGAATTTGGGTTAGATGCTTGGGTTTGTGAGACACACACCCCTCCTGCTTCCCATTTCCATGGGCTTGAAAAGGGTGTGCCCAAGTGACATTGACTTACACAGTGACGTTGGACTCCCATGTGCTGTGTGGTCAGTCTGTAGTCAATACTGTGTATACATTCCAAGTGCATATTGTTGTTGTATTGTACACTGCATGGTGTATTGATATGTGCCTCTGCATCCATCTCATCCTCCTGATTTGCAGGTCCATTCCTCATTTCTTCACAAGGCTGTCTACTGTGGAGATGGAGTCTATGTTGTAAGCAGTGCACCTACACTTTTGCGTGGCGCCAACACTGTACAGTTGGAAGTGGTCGAAGTGCTGGCATTATCAGGTAGTGAGACTACAAATTTTTTAAAATTCGTACTGTCATGTTTATGGTAGGCTTGAGGTTGTGTAGCTGATTTGTATTATTGCTAAATATTTGCTCATGTGTGTTTTTGGTCCTGCATTACTGTGACCATTTCATGTGTGGCCAGTTTCCATTAGGGACACTGAACTTTGTGACACTTGTGTCATGTTGTGGGGATTACTTTGTTTGATCTCACATTGCATGACATGCCATGGTGTGTTGTGTGGTGGTGCCGGGGAGGGGTTGGGTGACATGGCACTGTTCTCATGTTGTATTTTGCAGGTGGGTATTTATTTTGGGTGCATAGAAGTGTGTCTTTTGATGACACTGCATTGGTGGTGTTTGTGTAGGTAGGGATGCACACATTGTAACACTTCCAGGTGAACAATCTCAGGCTGCTATGGTTGTGACAGTTGACTGTCCCTTCATTCAGCATCATTGTCTGATTAAGGCATCATTGATTGTCAGATGGTATGTGCCAGGGCTGTGTGCACTCCACAGGGGTGTGATTTCTATTTGAAGTAATTAGCCACCAGCTGCGTACAGGCTGCCTCACCCCGTGCCCTTTCCTCTCCCATGCGCAGTGGGCGTGCATGTAGTTGGGGATGTTGGGGCACCACCATGTCCACAGCCAGGCCCCGGCGTGTTGCAACATTGTGCAGGACACATGCTGCCACTATGATCCTGCACACTACTGGGGGAACGTATAAAAGCTGCCCGCCAGAACGGTCAAGGGAGCGAAAGCGTAACTTGAGCACTCCGAATGTGCGCTCCACTTTGCCCCAGGTTGCAATATGGGCTGTGTTGTATCTTACCTCGGGAGGCGTGATGGGGTTCCGAATTGGCGTCATCATGTGGGTGCTCAGAGGGTAGGCACTGTCCCCTGGGGAGGTGGTGATGGGTATCATTAGTGGGGTAGTGACATTACTCTGTATCTGACATGCATGCATGTGCAGTGGCATTTATACTCACCACCAAACAGCCATGCATCACCATGCCACCTAGCTTCCATGTCCCGGTTTAGGGTTGACATTCTGTACATGAAGCTGTCGTGGGTGGACTCTGGATAGTTGGCATATACTGAGGTGATGATTCCCTTGGCATCACATATTACCTGGACGTTGATGGAATGCCAGTGCTTGCGGTTTCTATAGATGTGCTCAGATGCCCTGGGGGGATGTAGAGCCACATGGGTGCAATCAATGGCACCTAGCACTTTGGGGAATTGTACCACCCCATAGAAATCCTGGGCGGCAGCCTTCCTTTCTGCAGGTGTTCTGGGCAGGTATATGTGCCTGCGGACTGATGGGCGTGCAGTGATGATGGCCAACACCTGGTGTAGGCACCGTGACTGCGTGGCCTGTGACACCCCCCCCACTATGGCACTTGTCCGCTGAAATGATCCGGTAGCCAAGAAGTGCAGTACATTGAGGACCTTCTCCAGGGGGTGAGTGCTTGGGAGCAGAGGGTGGGTGATGTGAGGTCATCCTCCCACTCACTGACCAGGAAACCTGTACCTCCCATACACCTGGTCATCAGGCATCCCAAAAGGGCTGGTTCTGGGTGTGAAGATTCTGGCCCTGACTATCCTCCTCCTCCTCCTGCGGTATCCCACGGCCACTGCTGCTAGGAACGGTATATTCATCCTGGCGTATGAGCTTGTATGTTGTTTGCGCGCACTTTTATGCTGCGCATGTCGACGTACGCTTGCTTCCTGCGAGTCGACGTACACCGGCTTCATGCTGGCGTACGTGTTTCTGGATTGGACCGTCTTTTTTGGCGCGTTGTAGGCGACTGTGTAAATCTTCCCGCCCACCACAGGAATACACGTAGCCCACTCTCCCAGGCCCAGTCGCGTGTGAAACTTCCCGCGCACCCCTGAAATACACGTACCCAGCCCAATCGCGTGTGAAACTTCCGCGCACCCCTGAAATACACGTACCCAGCCCAATCGCATGTGAAACTTCCCGCGCACCCCGAAATACACTTACCCTGCTGGAATCACGTGTGCAACTTCCCGCGCACCCCTGAACTACACGTACCCTGCACAATCGCGTGTGAAACTTCCCGCGCACCCACAAATGCACGTAACCTGCTGAAATCGCGTGTGGCACTTCCTGCGCACCCCTGAAATACACGTACCCAGCGCAATCGCGTGTGAAACTTCCCGCGCACTCCCGAAATACACGTACCCAGCCCAATCGCGTGTGAAACTTCCCACACACCCCAAAGTACACTTACCCTGCTGGAATCGCGTGTGCAACTTCCCGCGCACCCCTGAAATACACGTACCCGGCACAATCGCATGTGAAACATCCCGCGCACCCCTGAAATACACGTACCCAGCACAATCGCGTGTGAAAATTCCCACGCACCCCTGAAATACACGTACCCAGCCCAATCGCTTGTGAAACTTCCCGCGCACCCCGAAATACACTTACCCTGCTGGAATCGCGTGTGGAACTTCCCGCACACCCCTGAAATACACGTACCCGGCACAATCGCGTGTGAAACTTCCCGCGCACCCCTGAACTACACGTACCCGGCACAATCGCGTGTGAAACTTCCCGCGCACCCCCAAATGCACATACCCTGCTGAAATCGCGTGTGGCACTTCCCACGCACCCCTGAAATACACGTACCGAGGACAATCGCGTGTGAAACTTCCCGCGCACCCCTGAAATACACGTACCCAGCACAATCGCGTGTGAAACTTCCCGCGCACCCCTGGAATACACAGACCCAGCCCAATCGCGTGTGGAACTTCCGGCGCACCCCTGAAATACACGTACCCAACACAATCGCGTGTGAAACTTCCCGCGCACCCCTGAAATACATGTACCCAGCCCAATCGTGTGTGGAACTTCCCGCGCACCCCGAAATGCACATACCCTGCTGAAATCGCGTGTGGCACTTCCCGCGCACCCCTGAAATACACGTACCCAGCACAATCGCGTGTGAAACTTCCCGCGCACCCCTGAAATACACGTACCTGGCTCAATCGCGTGTGAAACTTCCCGCGCACCCCTGAAATACATGTACCCAGCCCAATCGCGTGTGGAACTTCCCTTGCACCCCGAAATGCACATACCCTGCTGAAATCGCGTGTGGCACTTCCCGCGCACCCCTGAAATACACGTACCCAGCACAATCGCGTGTGAAACTTCCCGCGAACCCCCGAAATACACAAAACTAGCCCAATCGCGTGTGAAACTTCCCACGCACCCCAAAGTACACTTACCCTGCTGGAATCGCGTGTGAAACTTCCCGCGCACCCCTGAAATACACGTAACCGGAACAATCGCGTGTGAAACTTCCCGCGCACCCCTGAAATACACGTACCCAGCACAATCGCGTGTGAAAATTCCCACGCACCCCTGAAATACACGTACCCAGCCCAATCGCGTGTGAAACTTCCCGTGCACCCCGAAATACACTTAGCCTGCTGGAATCACGTGTGCAACTTCCCGCACACCCCTGAAAAACACGTACCCGGCACACTCGCGTGTGAAACTTCCCGCGCAGCCCTGAAATACACGTACCCAGCACAATCGCGTGTGAAAATTCCTGTGCACCCCTGAAATACACGTACCCAGCCCAATCGCGTGTGAAACTTCCCGCGCACCCCGAAATACACTTACCCTGCTGGAATCGGGTGTGCAACTTCCCGCGCAGCCCTGAAATACACCTACCCAGCACAATCGCGTGTGAAACTTCCTGCGCACCCCTGAAATACACGTACCCAGCACAATCGCGTGTGTAACTTACCGCGCACCCCTGAAATACACGTTCCCCGCTTGGCGTTTGCTGTTTGGCAGCCCTGTAAACTCGTCGAGGGTTAGCGCAGCCCTTTGCGCTGAATTGGGACTTTTGATGGATTTTACTTGCGGGAGGGCGTTCTTGGGGGGCGTAACTGGCGCTGCTGCAGGGTCGCTGCGCCACTCTGTGCCACGGCTGATTTTGGAGGCTAAAATCCATGAATACGCTGTGCGATGAAACGGATTTTATCGCATGCGGCAGGCGCAGTCTATCGCACGGGAACACTGTGCGCCAGCCGCGTGCGCCACTTTTGTGCGAAATTCCATGAATTACCCCGAAAACGTGGAAAAGCGATCACCCAAAGGTGAACCTAATTGAAGAAACGCAATGTGAGCACAATCTTAAAGTATGCAACCTAGCAGGCCTACTGCACACTTTACCTTTTCTTTCACCAATAAATCAGGGGGAGAGCGCGAACGCAGTCCCCCACTACCAGAAATAATGCAGTCGTGTATCCCGCATTTGGGAACATAGCTGGGATCAGCAAATCTGATGTGCGATCGGTAAGCCTCACCCTGGGCGATCTGCCCTTGAGATCAGATTCTCCCCTGCCAGCAAAGTATGAGTTGCATGCAAGAGGGCAGGGGTTGGGTCAGTTCTGGGAAGCCCCACTAAGCGAGGGTGAGAAGGCAGGCCCTGACCCAGCCCCAACCCCCCATCTCCCCAGAAGCTCTGAGCATCTGCAGAGTTTCCTGTCCCGCGTGTAGGCGGAAGCTCCAGCAGGCAGAGCCCATCAGAAGAGCAGATTGTAGCGCAGTTCCTTTCTCCCATCAGGCCCTGCTCGGTCCGAGATTTGTATAAATAGCAGTATGGCTCGAGCAGGCCTGTTGCAGTCTGCCCACTGGCCTGTTGGCCCCACATGGGCCCATGGCCCTCCTGAGCGGAGCTGCTCAGCGCTGGCCACATTGACACCATCATAATCATCCTGGACCTCGACGCTCCACCACCCCTGAATCTCAGAGCTCTGCTCAATGACAATGCTGAAGCTTTGACATCTTGGCCGTAACCATATGCCGTGTTGTGTCAGCCGAGCCTGCTCAGCGCCAAAGGCAAGTATTCCCTTGTCCAGAGGCCACTGAGTCTTCCAGTGCCATCCACTTGGCACGGCCTACTGTTCCCAGCGTTTTCTACCTGCAAATCAGCACCACTGCCAAACAGAACTGCATCATAGGGGGCCATCGCTGCTGCTCTCCGACTTGACCCCAGCCCAGCGCAAAGGCACCCATGGTTCTGGTCTGATGCTGAAAAGCCTGGCTCTGCTGAGATCAGAAAGACAAGAACTAAGGTATTTTGGGAACATATTACTATTGTTTTTTGTGTTGCAACTGTATCAGCTCACACCTCTCCTGAAGGGGATAGGCTGCCCTCAGACTGTGCTACCAAAAGAGTGAAAATAAGTTATACCTGTTGGGCTTGCCTGTTTCACTTTTATGATTAGGATCACTGCTGCATGGGTATTAAGCACGTTATAAATAACCTATCATATCAGATCATTTCATAGATCACAGATCAAGATCATAAGCAACTTCCAGAAACCTTGGCAGGTGGTCCACTGAGGCCCATTTGCAGGTTGCAGTGTGTTTTTGGGGCACTACTAGGGTAACATATTGTGCTGTACATGTGGTATTCACCGTGCTTTGATACCCCACTGGCCACATCTATAATGTCCAATGTACTTGGTATAATGCATGGACATTTTCATCAATCTGCACTGTGCTTAGAGGTAAACGTAACTGGGCTCCCGCTGTTCTTCTTTGTCTCGAGACGAGGAAAAAAAGCACTGCAAAGGTTAAGTTTCTCAGCTGATAAAGGTTCATCTTCAGTGACATTCGCAATTCAAAAGAACTATTTTTGGGGCAGACAGGCTGTGTCGCCGCAACCCCTGCTAAACATATGTCCAGAGATGACAAACCATGAAAGTAACTCCGCACAATGGGCCTCTGAGCAGCGGCCCATGGCTAATCAGGGGTTCAGGAATCCACTGTGCTGCCCACGCCGAGAGGAACTCCTGCACAGCACCTGTCCACATAATCCTTCGCCCGGGCCAGCACTCTTCTCCTCACCTCACCACCTCCTCCCTTCATCTCGGCTCGCCTTTTGCCCCTCGAAGCACCATGCAAGAGAGGAACGAGCATGTCTAGGCCGGAGCCCGTTCCTCTCTTGCATGGTGGGTCCTACTTGCCTGAAATGGGATATTTAAATGCAAAGTAATTGCTACTATATTAATCCCATTGTTCATAGTTTGTGGGAGTACTGGGCAATTGTAAGGACCCGCGCTCACTGAAAATGAATGGTATTCCCGAGGTAACCCTCACTATGCCGTGATACAAATTAGTCTCTCCTTCCTCCATCATCAAGTCCCAAGATCTTCTTGACGAATTTATTTCCGGATATCCGACAAACATTCCATAAATAAATAAATGAACGCTACATGGCTGAGGACTGTAACTACCTCTGTTGACCCCATTGGGACACCAGAGGAAGTTACAGTTTTGCGCACAGGCACATTTTTTTTGTTTTTACTCAAGAGTTGTCAACATACGGCCTCGCGGGCCACATAAAATGGCTTGGCGGGCCGCATTGTGGCCCGCGGGCCGTATGTTGGACAACCTTGTAATAGACCATGATCGTGTTCTAATGTTTTTGAAAGATCACAGCCAATGCTCCAAGGAAGCGGTGGTTTGGGTTCATTCCTTTCTCTCAGATCGTGAGTCCAAAAACCAATGGGGATGAGCATTCTCCCCCTCCGCACTGATTAATTGGGGGGCGCACCTGGGCGCTTCCATCTCGCCCCTATTATTCAATCTCTACATGAGGTCGCTCGGTATGCTTCTGGATGACCTGGGTGTATTTTTTACAAACTATGCCGATGACACCCAATTGATCATCGAACTCAGAGGTAACCATGTAAAGGACTCTTTTCTAACATCTATTGCCTTATTGAAGGCTGGATGTCTGAAAACTGGCTGTGCCTGAACAGCAGCAAGACCGAGCTTCTGAAATTTGGTTCCCCTCAGGCCCGTGCCAAACTCAGCCCACAATACAGTAATTTCTACATATAAGACAACAAAATTGAAATTCAAATGAAAGTAAAAACCTTAGGGGTCCTAATTGAGGTATCCCTGAATGCAGATGCCCAAGTAAAACACCGCAATAAAACCTGTAACTACTTTCTACGGCTACTTAGGTCCATTTGCCCTTATATCACTGAAAAGGACTGTGTTACATTGTCGAGCTACCATCCTGACTAGATTGGAATATTGTAATGCTATGCTATTTGGGGCTTCTAAAGCAAATCTTAGAACATTTCAGACAATTCAAATGATGCCGTCTGCATCATTAAAAACTCCCCCTGAAGATTCCACATCTGCGACCATAGGAAAGAACTCCATTGGTTGCCCATTCAGGAATGTTTCCTTTTTAAAATTGGCACCCAGATCCATCGCTGCCTTTTAATGGCACAGTTCCAGACTACCTCAAAATCCTGGTACCCTCGTATCAACTGCCCAGAAGTCTCCGATCTACTTCCTAAGGCCTAACTCAGGGTCTGAAAGCAACACTCACAAAGGACCTCTGTAGTTCCTTTCCTGTCAAAGCAATCTCGTTTAGGAATGCTCTACCAAGGACACTCAGACTCCTGTCAGATTTGAAGTCCTTCAGAAAGGCCTTGAAAACCTTCCTATTTGAGCGACATCCTCCACTCGTACTTAGCCCATTAGGCCTCCTTGTCCCGTTTTTTGTGTGCTGTTCGGCTCGTGTTTTTGTTTGCGCCCGAAGCCTGTGGGCTTTCAGTGCAATTCTAATGTATTAAAAAAACGGTTTATGGGTATGTTTTTCTTAGCCACACCCCTCACAACCAATGATATTGCTGCTTATTGGAATCCAGCAACTTAAATGGGGAGGAAGCACCATGATCAAGAAACTCATCTAAATTTGTTCAGATTCTGGCATTGAAATCGCCTACCACCAGTATTGGGATATTGGTGCTTCACTATTCAGAATGTTTCTTACTGTAGCAAAATGCTGGCTCTGTGCCCTGCATTAGGAGGATTGTATGTGGTAATTAGTGTAAGCTCTCCATGCTCTTGCAACTCACACCAAATTGTGACTGCTTTCACCATTAAGTTTGACCACTTAGTTTTGACGATGCTCCACAGATGCCGCACTGTGACTAATAACTCCCCTTCGGTCTCCCAATCGTACCCTTTACTGCCAAAAAATCTGCTAGGTACTTTGGCCATCTATTTCACAGGCCAGAGTTATTCATGTCTCTTGGAGAGCTACTATGCAACAGGGGTTTATGTTAGCCAGCAACACATTATCTTCCGAAAGATGCACAAAACCCCTTGTGTTCCACGAGCAAACAAAGGCATTGTTATCGAGAAGAATTTGCAAAGTGGGACTTAAGGACCTTGGGTCATTTATTCTCCCATCAATTTGACCACTACTGGAGCTGATACTCTCTTCGCGCCTATCTTATCGTTGAGCAACTTCACCGGTCATTACCTTATTTGTATCTGTGGTGGTCTCTCTATATTTAGCTGTCGACATGCTTACTTCAACACAACAGTAACCAAGCTTAAATACATTGGCCTCATAATGTAAGATGTAATTCATCGATATGCCTGATCTAAACCATATGTTAGAGGTAACATTCGTTTTATCATCCGGTTGGTCCACAATAAAAAAATCCTCTTTGTTGATAACTCAGACTCCGATCATACCATGGAAAATACACAACACAGTGCTCCTATTTAAAGGAGGTTGCAGATCTATAGCAGACACAGACCACAATTGTAATGCACAGGCGGTCCCCTCCTTGTCGATTATGCTCTTGTCAATTGGGCTCCCAGTGTCTATACTTCATATGCCATCCACCAGTCTATTGAATTCCTTCACTCCACCAGATTCTGTCTGAGAGGCCATATTTACCAAACGGGTTTCTTCCGCCCTATTGATACTCACATGGTCCGCACTTTTCTTCTGCTTATCACTACCAGACTCCCTCTTGTCCCCATACCGCCTTTCACTCTGATCTGTAAACAAGCATTGCTTCCAATACACAGTCCCTAACACCCACAGCTGGTTTCTGTTGGCCCTTTTTGTGTGTTTTCAACCAGGCAGTCCCACTACCCAGACAATCTTTTTTACTCGTAAGCCAAACCTCATGGCTTGGATTTGTCGAATACAGATGAATGTCATTGACTGGTATCGCTCTTTTAAAAGGGTCTTGCCAGGTAACATCGCACTGTGGTGTATCTCTATCACACTATCAGCCAATCTCTCTCTCTGAACCAGTGGGGAACCTCTATTACTCTGAGTTCTGGACACCACAGCTTTCCCTATTCCACTTCCCACTGGGTCTTCTTCAATATCATTTGAATTATTCTCAACAACATTAGTACACCAGTTTCTCACTGTTATGTCCTTTCTTTTAGCATACATTACAGCTTGTGATATTTTCTTCTTTTTCTTGAACTTTGACCCACTTTTTTGAAGATGTATGTGTTATTCAAGCAGAGTGTGTTTCCATTACCTTAGCCTCTTCACCTTTATCCTCCCCAACATATAATAGTGGTGTGCATCTCTGGTTTATCACATTGCTTTGTGCAAAGTATCTCTGCATATCAACCACTGCTTGCACAAATTCCTTACTCAAACATATTTCTAATTGTCTCATCTCAGTATTAGTACCACATTCTCTATAGGTCCCCCTGCCTCGAATAATACTTTTATGTAGCAGTATGGATTGCACATTGAATTTCTTTTCTACCCATGCACATATTTCCACCACTGCAGACAACACGTTTTCAAAGAGCGCAAACATGGCAGACGAGGAAATACTAGTAACACTAATGTCAGTTTCATGGGAGATGTCCATAATTGTATCCCTCTCATGCCCCACCTCGTGAGGCCTAGGCACACTACTTATTGCCTCCACCCCACTGTGTGTATGCATATGATGCACCCAACATTTAATATGTTTAGTCTGAAAGTACTATCACTATAATTTTTACCATTAGAGGATTGCACAGATTTCAGCTTGAAATGCCATCATTTGGTCTGACACCACACCAGATGTCACTAACAGACCTATGACTTGTTCAAAAAATTTCTTTCCTAGACACAACAAAGATTCACTTAATTCCGCCACAATTTCCTGAATAACTAAATCCTCCTCAATAGAATTTAACTGTTAAGTGAGTTCAATTCAGCACTCCAACTAAGTCAATGCCTAGTCTGGAATGCCCAAGGGAAGCCCTTATTTATATATTTTTATGACAAGTTCATAGATCTGGATGATAAACCCTTGTATAACGCCCCTCTCTTTGAATCCCCCTGACCTCACTGAGCCAAGAAGTAGGTTTATTTTGCAAATTAAAAGATTTATTTGAAAAATTAAACAATATATATATATATCACACTTTTATGAATAAATTAATATTTGATAGCACACTTATGGATATAATGTTGATCAACAATGGGTAATGTTACAATTGCACACTCTTTTCAATCAGTGAGGAGTTAGTATAGAAAGGATAAGGTAGCAGAGAATACTTGTATGGTTTCAAGGAAAAGCAATGATGGAAAGAATGCAGCACAGAAATAAACTGATATGGTTTCAACAAGAGATAATATGATCACTTTTTCTTTTGACAATTCACTCCCCCCTATGCAATATAAGGAGATGGAAGGAGAGCACACAGTTTTCAGGAATACAATCAATGCAATACAAATTCCAGTTCCCCCTAGCAAGCTTAATGCAACCGGTATGCTTTAAAACAGTCAGAAATACTTTTAAATGTGATTTGCAATGAAGTGAAAAATATGCTAAAAATGATTTTAATTCCCTATAGGAGATTCAGGGTTGGTGACAGCTACTTTGAATTAGTTCAGGGCAACACTAGCAATTAATCAGGAATGATTATCAGATTGAAAACGAATTTCAGCAGTTGTAAGCAAAAGGACAGCTATTTTTGACAGGTGGAGAAATTGAGTCAAATCGCAATTCGCTGCACTTTTCTCCGAGTGTGTCGATCGCAATTAAGGAAAAACTATAAGGAGTAGGTGTTGGGCGTGTTGGAAAGCGTAGGTTCTTAGCTTTAAAATGAAAGTTAAATCTCGCTCCTAGGACATGTGGTTCAAAAGATACGGACGATTTAGTGGCGGTAGATTCTCAGAAATAAAGTAAGATTCAAATGACAAATTACACTTTCACAGGTTTGAAATCACAAAATGGACACACGATTTCTATGCAGTTCTAAATACGTGGAAATGGTTTGAATTAGATTATTTTAAACTAAGAGAATAGTTTTGCACAGCTCTGGCTAGATACTCACTCCTAATTTTGGAAGGAATGGGCCTTGTCACAGATCTGGTCAACAGGTTTAGCTGCGGTTCTCTCTGCTCTGCTGGTCTGGGTCTCTGGTTCTGGCAAAAGTTCTTGGCACTGCACAGCGGTCTCGTCTGGTCTGCGGTTCTGGATACAGCTCTGCTTTCTGGGTCTGGTTCTGGTTCTAGCAAAAGTTCTTGGCTAGAATCAAACAGCACAGCGCGGCTGTTTTATTCTGCTGTGCCCCTTGGAAGTCTGAGGTAAATCATGTGTCTACCTGGGTCTCAGTGGCTCTTTTTATGTCTTTTGAAAATGGGTGGGACGGCTGACTTTCTATGCCCAACCCTCTAAGGATCCTGATAGGTTAGAGGATTTTCTGTCCTCTGACTGGGGAACTGAGCTGTGAGTCATCCCATGTCATGAGACATCATTTTTATGGCATACAGAAAGAACACTCCCCTTGTCACTTTGCACACAAATCTATTCTTGACTTAAATGCATATTTATCTATGTACAATTATTCTAATATTATATATCCAGTTAACATATTTTCTGTAGTGCCAAACCATCCGACCCCTGTCTTTGTAAGATGTTGTGTTCACTTCTGACAGAATTCTGCCCTTTTCATCCAGAACACAACCTCTAAACTTTTCCAGAATTTACACAAACGTGCGCAAGGAATACGGGCATCAGATGATGAAGTGTCAGATTTTTATCATACAGACATTTGGAGTAATACCCAATTTTCCGCTACTACCCCCCAGAACATACCACAGAGTCCTAACACCTCTTAAAATGTGCACAGAAAAATCACAGGAATAATGATTTTATTTATATAATTTTGACACTTTTGTACTATGAATTATCCATCTTTTTAAAATTATGCTCTGGCCCAGAGGGGTGTGGTTTCCCAAAGCACATGGGGGAATTTCTGGTTTGTCCACTTCCTCCAAGCTCAGCTGGCTCACAGAGGCAGTGCCCCTCCCAGTTCCTTCCAAGAGGAAGCCATTTACGACCCCCTGATTTAGCAATTGCTTGAAGCAAAGGGAAGTTCATTGTTCTATTTCCCTGCAGTCCCAGGTAGCCCTCCCCTGATTCAATCAGAGAGGTGTAATCTCCTTTTGGTGGGGCAGCAGAAGGCAGGCCAGGCCTGTGAATGCAGTTGCTGAGAAAGCTTCAACTCCTGTCGGGGGTAGTTGTCGGGCAGAATTCAATCTCCTTAAGCCAGGCTTCAGCAAAAGGTCACTTTTGTTCCATTTTTTCTTCATTCAAATCAAACTTACAATTTTGACACATGCAGCTAGAACGCTGGTTCTTAGTTCAAAACCATGACATTTAAGCAGTTGCAACCTATGTGACACTCAAAAGTAGGTCACTCATTTATTTTAAACATTTCGATTTTAGTGGCTTTAAATCCCATTTCACTTAAGCTGCTGACATCCAGAGCTCAGCCAGTTTTGTTATGAACATTATTTTAGGCTCTTCATCTTTCCAGATTTGGTATGCACACAAGACTACATTCTACCAGACGTCTGCTGGTGTTCAGTAAGATTTTTGAATATCTTGCAATATTTGAAATAGGCATTTTGAGCTTGCATTCAGAGAAACAAGCTGATTTCAAAGCGCTTTTTGAGCTAACAGGCACTGCTGTTTTTCCTTTGGCACCACGTTTCACTCATGGCGCTTATGGCCCATCATGCTCGCACTGGTGGGTGGCGGGTCAGGCGACCATTTTGGTGTGCGCAAAAACTGTGTGTTTTTCCTGGATTCTGGCGCAATTGTGGGCTTTTCGGCCATCTTCGATTTTCTAAGCCCACAGCACCAAATGTTGCAGCATAATAACTTGAACCTGGGTCGATACACCCGACATAACACATCCATTTTTGGAAAGAAGTTAGTTATTTTTGCCACCCGCTTACTTCCTGCTTTACTAATTGTTTTCTGCGCACACTTTCTACTCACCCGCCTGGGGTATCCATAGACTGGGTTGGATTTTTGGGTTGAGGAAGCAGCACCACTGCAGCAATTTTCAATTGGCTTCCTCTCCAATCCAGCATGCCTAGCATCACTGCTACCCCTTCATGAATTTCCTTGCCCACCTCTGCATTCTCCAGATCCATATTGCTGTTAAAGCCCGTTGAGCCCCCAGAAAGCATATTGCCCTACAGTGTTTCTGAGTGGGGTATGTAATGACCTATTCTACAACACCGGAGTTGATGGCGTGCTGACCCCATCACCCAGCAAACAGCCAACAGAAGCTCTCGAGCACTTCCTGCATGCGCATGTGCAGATGTGCGTGGCGGGCTCCTTCAGTAGCTGTTTTCCGGTGTGAGAGGGGCAGGATCAATTTGACTTAAATTAATGGTCTGAGATGCCTAAAATAGCAAAATAAAATACATGTGAGTTTCTGCCACACTTCCACAAGTGTCTAAAAAGTCTCAGTGTTGGGTAATTAATCAATAAATCCTTACATGTGCCTCCAATAAACACACCCGGTCCAGCAGTCACCACCAGCATGGCAGCCAATGACAGCCAAAAGCACTTCACAAGCACTTCCTGGATGCACACGCACAGATGCATGCGGATGGCTATTTTTTTAGCTGTTTTCCAGTATGAGGGTGGGGCTGGATCAATTTGGCTTCAATTAATAGTCTGTGATGCCCTGTCCAGCAGTCACCACCAGCATGGCAGCCAATGACAGGGAACAGCACTTCCTGATTACTTCCTGGAAATGTATTAATTTATTGGGTATTTAAAATGCATCTATACAGCCCACTGGTGTTTCAAGGCCAAACAAGAAATGGGGGGGAAGTACTGGGAAGAAAACCACACAACAAAAAATGTCCCTCTAAGTCTTGCAAGTGCTGTACAAGAATGCTGGGGTGGAGGGCGGGAGGGGAGGTGAGGTAGGGAGGGAACAGGGAAGAAGACAAAACAATAATGTTCCTACTAGGGCATGAGACAATTTGGTGTGTGAAAGTGTAGTAAAAGAAAGGAGGGGAGAGGGGGGAGGGGAAGTGTAGGTTGGGAGGAACAGGGAAGAAGATAAAAAAAAACATTCCTAATAGGTCGTGAACTATTGTTCGCATATATAAGAGGGGGGAGGGAGGACCCCAAAAACTACAGGCTGATAGCCCTCCTTGATTGTTCCATGAATATTTTTTGCAAAAGTCATACTGAAACATCTGCAAGATTGAGTCGACAATAACAGAATTATTAATCAATTGCAAGTGGGTTTTCTGTCAGGGAAGAGTACTATCAAACAATGTCTTCACTTTTGGTCCAGAAATACACAACACTATGGAATAACACATTTTATGCTACCTTTGTCGATTTAAAGACGGCTTTGATGGGGTCCTACAAAATAAGCTGTGGCAGGTTCTTAAGGATAGGGGGTTGGGCCCACGTTTTGGTGTAATAATACAGCAGCTGTACTAAGAGAACAAAGTGGTTGTTTGCTGGGGTCTGTAGGAGAACATACAGAAGTGTTTGATGTGGCCAAAGGTGTAAAACAGGACTGTGTCCTCACTACACTACTGTTTTGCATTTACATTAAGTAACTAATAGTAGATTTAACTCACTTCCTGCACTGTTCTTCGCTGATGATGCGGTTATTCTGGCCACTTCTCCCAGGAGCCTTAAGAAAACAGTGAATAGTTTAATAAAATAAAAGTGAGGACCTGCAACTGGTGAACACTGCAAGGACAAAATCCATGGTTTTAAGGCCAAACCGCTCTAAATCTCCCAAAATGTATGTTACTATGAACGATAATATCTTGGAGCAAGAAGAATACTAAGACTACTTGGGAGTAAGATTCTCTGATGATGGACAATGGTCTACTCACCTGTGTAAAGCCTTTGCTTCCTTAGATAAATATGGCAGGGCAGTGAAAAGCTTTCATAAAGGCCATGGTGGGGGAGCAATATCACCTGCTCTCGAGATGTATAGCTCATAAGCATAGGCCTCAGCCATTTATGGAGCATATATTTGGGTCAATATTAACACTGATCCCTTGAATATGACTGAAAACACATTTTTAAAATCCTGCTGTTACTCCCAAATAGCTGTCCAAATGCATTTGTACGTTTAGAGACCAACCTCCATAAGGCCGGTCCTGTGTTGGATCACGCTATGGTCATCGCCAGGACTTGTAAAGTTTAGGAATGTATGTTATTAGTTTGGAAGGAGGGAAGTCATTGCCCTGGGTGAGGCATGAGAAATCCCTCTTTGGGGTATTGGAATTGAGCAAAGTTTGGCTTACTGCACCATCTGTTAATAGGAATAGTATTGCCTGAGAACCCTTTCACAACGTTTGCCTTATTTGTTCAAGAATACGTGCCACCTGCAGTTGCTCCTGTACACAGTTTAGATGAGGCGGTGCCCCTGCAGTTATTGTCTATATGCAGCTTCAAAGAGCTGATGCCAGTCATTAGCCAGTAATTATACTCCACTCAGAAGAGCGCCCCTGCGGTGTTTGTTGTATGCAGCTCATAAGAGGTGACCCTAGAGAAAGGGGCGAACTTTCCAATTCCAGAATCTTTTCGGAAGTATCAATGAAACACGACAATTGGGACAATACATCAGAAACTCATTTGGATTATACGCCCATCCGACCCTAGGGCAAGATTGCAAAAGAAGTGCCGCCAGGCGCTGGGGTGTTTTGCCGCAAATGTGAGTTATTTGAGAATACAGGAACAGAATTTATGCTGTAAAAACATGTTTTACGGTAAATTTCCAATGTTTCTTGCTGATATATGCACGGAAACACTGTGTTCCAGTCCCTCTTACATTTCTACATTTATCAACTGCGCAGAAAATATGCAGGCCTGACGCATGGCATCTACTGCTGGTTTCCCCGCAGGAGCTCAAAAGGCCCTCCAGTCCACGTAAGAACACGGTGCTCTCACCCCATTTCGCTCAAATGGTGAAAAAAATCTGCAAATCCTCAAAACTTCACTGGAAATGGTCAGAAGGGGTGCCTTTTGGGATGCTGCCCCCGAAAAATGGAATGTGCTGCCTTCAGATGTGAGACTATGCCCGACACTAGATGATTTCAAGAAAAAATTAAAACATATCTATTTTAATAAGGGGGTTTGATCAGACCTCCGCAACCTCATTAATTGGCACAGATTATCTTCGGCGCTCGTATGCCTCCGGGCCACTCTGGATGCGCCTAATAAATAAATAAATAAATAAATAAATGTAAATGTACGCTCCTTTTCGCCCATGAGAATGGAAGCCTGAGCACCCTCCCACTCCGTTTTATTAGTGTACGATTGAAACCATTGCTTCATATACTTTGGCCAGCATTGTTTTGTCACTGTAGGATTGAAAGGTCAATTGTTACATTGAATGACCTAGGGAGGCGTGTCTTTCACAAATGCTCTATCCACAACTGGAGTGGCTGCAGAGTGGTTGGTTGGCCTATTGGCGGCAACTTTCTTTACATTGTAGCAGTCTGTCCTTACTTGCTACATTGAATGACATAAGGAGTCGTGTCTTTCAACAAATACTCTATCCACAAGCGGAGCGACAACGGAGAGGCTTCATAGTGTTTGGTTTTTGGTGTTTTGGCACTGCCTGCGGAGAGCTTTGCTTTCTCCAGTCGCCGGCTACACCTCCATAATGAGACGAGACGGCAGAGGTGGTGGCGAACTCAACGGGGCAACAAAAACCTGAACTATCTGTGAGCTCCCGATTTCCTCGCTTCTGCTACGAAGTGGCCTGCAGGATCTCTCTGAAGTCTTGACCTCTCGTTTTACGGCAGGTGCATGGGCCTGCCTCAACAGTCCCAGGTAAGAAAGGGGGAGTGCAACGGGAGTGGGAAGATGAACTTTGTGGCTCTGATTTACCTGCCCCCACCAAACAGCCTGCAGCGGTTACAGAGACCTCAACAGCCTCCGAATATGTTACTGTGTCGGAGGGCTGTTCAAGCAACTTGCCTGTAACAGCGATTACTCATTCCGCTGATAAAGAAATATTAGTGGAAACTGATTGTACCCTGTCCGCGCCATCGCAGAATGACATTACGCATAGTGTGGACATAAGTATCGCTGTAGTACAACCCCCAATCTCATTACCGATTCCATTACCGTGGAACCCCTGTGCCCCTTTGTCGCCGGAGCTGGAGCCCGACTCTTCTGCACCGGTCAATGCTGATCAAAGGAGGGCAAGCCCAAGTGGCCTGCGGCCGTCAGACTTTCATCAGCTTCTACAAAAAAGTGGCCTTATGCAATTGACAAGTCCAGCTCGAGAGATAATACCCCTGTAACTGCTATTCAGTGATCAATTCGTCCTAGATTCTGATGCCAGAGAACTCGTCTAGAAAAAAGCTGATGCTCCGAATTTTTATCTGGGTCATAACAGACCTATTGTTCCTCTAGCACGACCCAGTCCTTTGAGCGTGCCTATGATTGAAGATAGGCCCTGTCACAGATGAAAATGGCCAGATTTGACTTAGGTGCAAGTCATCTAAGGGTGAATCCGCTTCGCCAGTCGGCCCTTTCAACGGCCCCGACCACAAAATGGAAGTGGTCGGGCATGATGCACAATGAACAAATAACGAAATATAAACATACTGAGCAGGATCTGCCTGCAAACAAGACACTATCAAGCAGGACGAAACAAACTAAGGTCTCAATGTTTCCCCCATGGTTTGATGTTAGGGTGGGGTGCGCTGTGGACACAGCCTTCAGGGAAATCACTCCCCATGATCTAACCGATGTGGAACTTCTCGAAGGCTCATGTACGGCCAACATCAATCCAGCTAATACAAAAGGTGGTGGACAATGTAAGCCCCAAAGAAACGGGAAAGGAGTTTAATTTAGTCTCTAAGAGACGGAAGGCGGTGAGCCATGGCGGTGAGCCATGGTCCACCACCTTTTGCTATTAGCGCCATGGCTCATGCCGGTAAAATACCGGCACTGCCTTGGCGGAAAGGGGATTTACCGCCCCATTCCAAGGTTGGAGGGGCGGTAAATCCCCCTTCCACCATTGCCCTTCCCCATTCCCATTTCTGCCCCATAGGGCTCTATGGGAATGGGGAAGGCGCTAATTACGACACCGCAATTTTGCGGTGCCGTAATTAGCTCCGAGGTCCGTTAGCGGGTTGGATTTTAACGCCTGCAAAAAGCAGGCGTTAAATCCCCCAACCCGCAAAGGGACCTCGTAGTAAGGCGCTAAGGATTTACCGGTACCGGTATTTTACCTCTATTTTTACCGGTATTTTACCGGTACCGGTAAATCCCTACCGCCATCCGTGTAATGAGGCCCATAGAAACAAACGTTCAAGATCACCATCGGACTCTGAGGGGGAGGAAGCCACCCCTATAGAAGAGGAAATCCTCTGGGCAGAGCCCAAGTCTGATCCAGTTCAACCTAATCTGCAAAATAAGTTCCAAGAGAAACTTGTCATTGTGGAAGGGCAGTGGTCTGCTAACAGTCATCATGGAACACCTTTACATAACGACCTGAACAAAGTCGATATCCCTAAATCAAGAGACTCTGCAATGGCTTCGACAACGAAAGGGAAGACGTTCTCAACCCAATGCGTGTGTACGTCCAAATCTCTGATAGACTTAAATCACTCAGAGTCGATATCTCAATTGCAAGAGTATGAGAGTAGGCGGGATCTCTCCCCCAGACAGAAGCAGGGATTGAAGCCTCCCGCATCAAGGTGATACAGACTTTCAAGTGCAAACTTTATTAACACCCGGGGGCTAAGGGCACACGCACATCGATGGACAACCTTGCAGATACTCCCAATACAAAATCTTCAAAAAAGGACCCATTAGCTCTAATGTCAATGATTACCATCGCCCTTGCCCCCTTCATGAAGCTATATGAGGGTCATCACAAAACCTTTGCTGACCATACCACCTTGCGCGCCATGCTCCACACCAAGATGATCTTTGTTGAAAGTTTCATTTGGCAAGAATGCAGTAAGGGGATATGGAGTGGTGCACTGTGGAAGACTCCCAGAGACCAAAAAAGGGTGTGGCTCAGAATATCAAATTACACCCACCACTGGAACCTCAAGAGGATTACCTGTCTTTATTGTCCTGTGGGGTAACGAAACCCGATATTGGGTGAGGCGATGGCCCCACCCATATTCCTGTCTTCAGAGCTCAAGAATCGCAGCTCTCCCTCAAGAGGGATAGGGTTGTTCCAAAAGCAACCCTGTCCAAGGTCCACCCATAGGTCTTACCATCTGTGGCATTAGCCTGCCTAAACAGTCCTGAGCTAGATCTACGGTCCCCCTAAAATCTCCTACCAACGAACCGCAGAAAGAGTGATACTAGAAAAAGGACACAGCACTAAAATATATCCTCTGTTCAGCTCGAGGATGAAAGGTTTGTCAACAAGATCAGCGAAGCTGTCTGCACATCCTAGTGGCCCGGATGCTCGTTCCTTTTTCAAGACACTTTCTCTACCAGCGAAGATCAAAAAGTCAAGAGAATACCAAGAAAGGACTCCTAACAAATCCATCTGGAGCAATATCGGCTGAGCCTACTGATTCTCCAATACTGGATGGGGACAACCCTCTTTTGGGCCTCTCATTCTACTCAGTTGAATCAAACGAGAGTGGCATCCAGCATCGCCCATCATCTAATCAGGACCAATCGGCCCACAGACATAACGGTCCAGGGGTTGCCACTTCGATGACCCTGGATGTTTCACCTAAGAAAAATGTCCAATTAGAGGTTGAGTAGGAACAGCCTATTCTAACCTTGGCCGATAATAGAGATCGACTGATTGACCGAGTGATAGCTCAAGCAGCTAAAAATCGATCTCAATATTCTGCTATTAAAACTCACGCAGTATTAAGAAGCTCAGGAAGAAAACGGACTGTTCTCCGTCTAAACTCTATTTCGGATACAGAAGATGAGAAACTAACCCAGTTACCCTCTGAGACAACCGTAAAACGGGCACTCTTAGACCTCCCAAGCCAACTAAAGAAACACGGTTCCACCATGGATGTTAGAGGGAGTCCTGCCACAATTTCTAGGCAAGCAAGAAGCATAACCCTGCAAGACACGCAGGAAAGCACTACACCCGCTCGGTAAGCCTAGAAAGACTAGCTAAGGATCAAGAGCAGATCACCTTGAATCATCATAATGTGGTTAAGCTATGCCAGTTTATTCCACTATTAAGCCAAATCACCAGTGACAATTTCCTATTGATCGAGTTTCGGAGAGAGACGAGAGCTGACTTGGTATACTTCCTTACACCTGTCATCTTTAATAGTTTAAGAGTTGCTTTTAACCTCCTCTACAAGCTTCTTAGCTATGGGCTTTGAGATTATGGATTTAGCAGATACCAGGGACAAGGTCATCCCTAATCAGGGAAGACCAACAGCAAACACAGGCCTGGAAGTGCCTTTAAGGGCCACCAAGAACCCTGCAAGAGCGCTCTCTTCCAAACAGCGTTATACTGAGGCATCACGACTGCGATATCCTCAAAAACTCCGTGGAGTGCCACAATCAAAAATAACGTCCCAAGTACCATCTGTTAAATTTGTTAAAGATACAAAAATAATTAAATCTAAAAGGACTGATCAACATATCCAACAATCAAAGAGATACATTGAAGAGTCTACATGGGGATGGCTTCTGGCTTTATTGGCCCCAAAACAAAAGCAATAACCATGACTCCCAGGAAGATCTCCAACTAAGAAGGTATCACTGATGTCTTGGAACACAAGAGGGTTCCACCAGTTACTGGAAGCAGGTTCATTTAGTTGGGATAATTGGGATTTTCTGTGCTTCCAGGAAACTTGGCTACTGCTCAAAACATCTTTAGATGGTTTTTTGGCCTACCTAAACCTGGCTATCCAAGGGCTCGCAGGCAGACCTTGTGCAGGACTTTTAATTTTGATTAATAAAATGTCACAATATGAGCCAGTTAGACACACATGGATAGGCCCTTTTCTGCACTAATTAATTCTGAGGGGTCAAAAAGGATGAACCCTCGCCAACTCCATTTTATCATAATTAACATCTATTGGAGTGTCTAAGGTTTTACCCCTATAGAGATGAGGGATAACTTGTCAAAAACTATTGAAGAGGCTTATCCTTGGGCAAATATAACCATAATTATGTGTGGAGATTTTAATGTGGCCTATTCATTTATGAGTCAACTACAGGAATGGGAAAGTAAAGAGCTATGGCCCAGCAGCTCCGACATGATTAGCCTATGGGCTGAACTGGTGATGAGCTGACGCCTAGACGTATTGAACGGTGCTCATAAAAAAACATAGCACGGTACCCTACGTGGGAAAGAGGACCAATGACACCAATAATTAACTACATCTTTGCCTCTGAAAATCTGACAAAAAATGGAAGTTGTGAGAGCGGTAAAAAGTGACCATAACTGGCTAAAAATTGGTGTGGAATGAAGATCCCACAGACCAAAAGCCAGTATTTACGGTCCAAGTAGAAGTGTCAAACAAGAGGTCATGTCTCAAAATGAATTTGCATGCTGTTGTGCAAATCCTAAATGCTCTTCAAAACAAGATTGATGTAAGGTCTCACCCTGAGGTTAAGATCCCCATAGACTATCCTTCCATTTTACAGACCTACCAAAAACCAACAAAAGATCACGACAAGAAACAACTACATCCTCACACATATGACAAGGTACTGGTGAACAAAAAGAAAAGATTGCTCATCCCTGAACAAACCAAGCTCCCTCCGTGCTACTCCAGAGATCTTAAAATCAGGCAGATGAAGGCAAATTACAGATCATGGTGCATAAGCTGTGGAAGCTATGTTGAGATCTTTGTGCAACAAATACTCTGTTGAAACATGGTCCCTGATAAGATCTCGGAATCAGAAGCACATATCGCTACAGGGGAATGGTGTTTGTGAGGCAGCTTCCTCAGTTTTTTTTACAGTCTTATATGCCTCACAAGGTGGACAGTAAACCAGCTGGTTGATTTTGTAATGCTAATAATAAACCTGAATACTTTGAGGGTCACAGGGCCAGGCAGCCTATCCAATATTGTTCTTAAAGAAAACAGAGCAATTGGCCCGAATCTTGGACTTGGTGCTGGAAAAATATACTTTTGATGGAATCCATCCCTCCATCTTGGAAGACAGCAAACATGATCCCAATCTCTAAAATTGGCAGCCGCTTAGATCCAGTGAACTATCGGCCCATAGCCCTATTAGATGACTGGGTAAACTATACGCCACCATGCTTCTTAAAAGTCTGTCAGATTGGTCTCAGGAAAAAGATCTGAATGATCAGTTCCAGGATGGCTTTGTAAAAGGCCTAGGTAGTGCCCTGCCTGCCTTTTTGTAAATCTACTAAAGCATAATAAAAAGAGACTAACATCAAAATCTATGTGGCATTTGTAGATTTGACTAAATCCTGTGATCTTCTCTGGGTTAAAATGGAATCCAAGCAATGCCTGCCAGACCTTCTAGAACAGATCAAAAGCCTATACACAGGCACCTCTGTCTGATTTTGTCTGTCTATGAAAGGAGAGCTGACGGAAGAAATTACTACATACAGAGTGGTGAAACAAGGGTGTGCTCTGGCTCCGGCCCTTTATAACTTCTGCATTGCAGACTTGGGTGATTGTATGGCCCTCTGTAGACGTTTTACACCAAAGGTAGGGTCCATGAGAGTAACACACCTCTTAAACGCAGACAATCATGTCCTAATGGACTATAAGCCAGTGGGGCTCCAAAGGCAACTAAACCAACGTCAGGAATATGCCAAAATAAATGATCTAGAGATTAACAGCAAAAAAACAAAGATTATGATACTAGGACAAGAGCGGCTGCCGAAATCCAAAAAGACAAATCGATGGACTCTGAACACCATGAAAACCGAGAATGATGTCCTATACCGGGGTTAAATAAAAGAGACGGTAACAGACTGACCTAAAGTGGATAGACAGATGTATGAAGGTTGTGATGCTGTTTCTTTTATTTTTTGTTTTGCTAAAATGTTTAATTGTAATGTAAAAATTCAAATAAAAAAATAAATAAAAACAAATTGTTTCTCTGCTTTGGGCTCTATAGCATCCACTGTTTTGCTCAGCATCACTTTGTCACTATAGGTTTGTGCGAACAGGCTGCTTTGTGTCCGTTAGAATGGGATGAGCAGGACGGTTAGGCACCACTAATATTTGGCATATGGGCCTTTTATACATAGACTCCAATGTCAGCCGTGTCTTAACGACCCTCACGCCAAATGACTTCAATGTGTATCCTATTAATGAAGTTTTGGCGCACATGTGCTCATGATGCGTCATCCACTACACTTCTTTCACAAATGGGGGCAAGTGACTTTTATGTTTGGCTAGTGGCCTACAACTTGAAATTGTGCACCCTGCATATGGTATTATCTAAATATCAAAGCCGACCTCAACATCACCTCAGTGCTTATACTACTAAACCAATTAGCAGCGTTCTACACAGTCCACCACAAAACCCTCCACAAAAGACTCTGGAACAGCACAGCTTTATTGTGGTTAAATTCTTTAATGAAAAAAGAAGGGAAACAACATAGCTAACACCCCTCAACTCAATACCATGCCCAACAACCTACAGAGTTCCACAAGGCCCATTGCTCCCACCACTTCTCTTCAGCATCTTCATGACAGCACTCATCAATCTCATCAAAAGACATGACTCACCTGCTATAACTATGCAGATGACAAACAGATTATCTACAAATGAAACACTAGTGGGGAACCAGACCTAACCCTTATCATCTGCCTGACAGAAATAAATGATTGGATGAGTACCAACAGCCTTAAACTCAACCCAGACAGGGCAGAAATCATGATAACACCCAACAGCCCGTCAAACTAACGTGACATTCCATGCCCTACCAAAGTCAGAAATCAACCAGAAACCTTTTAGAGTAGTTAAAAACCTCCAAATATTAATTAACAATAACTTAATACTCAAATCACAAGTCAGCACAGTAGTAAAGAAGTTATTCTCCCTACGCACAATCAAGCAAATATTACCTTTCCTCACCTTCCCCCAAAGAACAATGCACGTCATCTCCCTCATCATGTTAAGAATAGACTACGCCAATGGCATTTATCTCAGAATGCTGGACTACCTCACCAAAAAACTGCAGTGAATACAGAACCCAGCAGCATGCCTTTTCCTCAGATTCACTAAGAGAGAGCACATCACACCAACTCTAAGGACTGTACATTGACTACAAGTCAAAAAAAATATTTTCTTCAAAACATGCTGCATTACCCAAAGAGCAATTTAAGGCCGAGGAGGGATTCATACAGGAAAATATCTACATACCAACCAAACACTGAGGTCCAGCAATGACATTTGCTTCAAACCAAAACAATACTCAAAGTTGAAATTTGGTGCATCAGCATTCTCCTGCATCTCAGCAAAACTTTGGAACGTATTCCCGGAGAATATATACGAACAAAAGGACACCTAAAATTCAGAAAATTGATAAAAAACATCGCTCTATAACTCACTGAGCTAGAAAGAGAACACTGTTGAAGAGAAACAGCCAACCTCAACACAAGGAGAAACAACCAAAACCAAATCATCTGAAAGTTTAATGAATTGAAACCTGGATACCCCAAAAAAATAAAGCATTTTAATGCAAACCGTGGTACAAGGATATAAAACCATGCAGACCAATATAACCCTCGTAGGCAAGGGCATTGACCCCTCTGATCACTAACAGTACTACACATTTTCCAATATCCTACATACTCGTCCCCAACCGTCAAACAGAAAACACAGTGAGCGGTTTTTGCAAACTGAAACTAACAACAGCACCGCAAAGCTCTTGTGCGCTTTTGCTCTCAATCTCACTAACTAAACTTCCCAAGCCCTCCTTCCTTTTCAAATCTGCCAGAGCACATGGAGACCATGAAAATGGCAGCAGTGCAAAGCATAAATCACAATAATATAACACAGAATGGTTGCTTAACAATTTTAGATTAACTTGTAGAGTCCTAGGAGTTAGAGCTAATAAAATTAGGTCATCTTTGTACACCAGCTACAACATTTGTGAGATTTGAAGCTAGATCAGATGCCATTATCCATCCCACTTTCACCCTGTATATGTAGGGAGTAAGTCAATCAAAGTGCCCATTTGATCTAGTGTGACACTTACAAAGCTGTTTTGATACAATAGGCCTCATTACGAGGTTGGAGGTAGCCATGGCGCTATTAGCGCCATGGCTGCCTCCAAACTCTTTCCGACTCCGCCCTGGTTAATGGAGCAATTACCGGTCCATTCCAAGATTGGCGGGACCAGTAATTACCCATTCACCAGGGCCTTCCCCATTCCCATTGAGCCCCTATAGGGGAGACCATGAAAATGGCAGCATATAGGGCTCAATGGGAATGGGGAAGGCGCTAATAACGGTACTGCAAATTGCGGTACCGTTATTAGCTCTAGAGTCTCTTTGCGGGTCCTGTCCTTAACGCCTGAAAAAAAAAGGCATTAAGGAAGGACCCGCAAAGGGAACTCGTAGTAGGTCGGTAAGGGATTACCGGCACCAGTGCCCTTACCGGTGCCGGGAATCCCTTACCGCCCACCTTGTAATGAGGCCCAATGTAATGATCATTTTTATGAGGCTACTAGGAATGCCCCACTCATTTCATATAAACCAGTGTTTACCTCCGATGACTGTGTGAAATGCTGCACTGAAGTAGACCAATGTCACATACACAGGCTAACCATAATAACTCCAGGTGCTCTCAGCAATAGTGGTAAGTGCCATTATGTTGTTTATACTAGATGATTTCCTTAAATCTGGTTTGATTAAACAGCAATATTTGCTTCTGATTCATCCACTCATTAAGAGCTATCAGGAGAGCTCTAGCAAAGAACTTTGCCTGAGCATCCTGCATATCAATAATACGATAGCTCTAATAATCATATGTCCAGGAAAACGTTCCTAGGAACCTTAAAGAATCCTGGGTGACCCCTGTCTTAACAAAAAGCACTCTGTACCCCAGTGACCCTAAGAATTATTGGCCCATCACAAATGGGCTGTTTTTATTGAAGGTACTTGATCAGGGGGCCTATCGTCAACTGCAGGACCACCTACAAAGTAATCATCTCCTCAATCCCAAGTATCGTGGACAAAGGCAAACCAGCACTCCTAATGCTGCTTGACCTCTGCCAGGGTTTGACCTGATTGATCACACTCTACTCATTAAAAGACTGGTAGACCAGGCACAATGCTCTTCAGTAACTGCCCAATGGATTGAATCCTTTCTTGCCCCCAGAAACACCTGTGTAGCAGTCGATAACGCCAGTTGCATCCCTACTCTTGTCACCTGCAGAGTTCCACAGGGCTCATGTATTTCCTCCACCCTGTTCAATGTATATACCATGCCCCCTTTAAACTTGCTTGAAGACCTGGGTGTCCAATTTACCAACTATGCAAAGGACACCAGGTCATAATTGAACGTTCAGGATGCCATACTAGTGACTCCATGGCAATCAATTCCATTTATTACACCATCCAAGCTTGGATCGTGACCAATTGTCTTGCATTAAATGCAATGCAGAGAAAACTGAATTTCTCATCATTGCTAAAAGGCACAAGCTCAAGAAACGTGACCCCGACTATGATACGTTTATCATAGCCAATAATAAAATCAAGGTGGCAAAGTCAGTAAATACCCTGGGCATAACTCTTGATGCAGAATTATCCATGAAATCTCAGGTCTTGCGGGTAAAATCTTTATGCAGTTATGTCTCTAAATTACTCAACCATATTCATCCCTCCATCTCTTTGCAAAATAGGTCTCTTCTTGCAACTGCACTGGTGAACTCACGCCTTGACTATGGCAATAGTCTCCTTGCGGGCAACTCTAAGGCTAACCTTCATGCACTACTGACTGCACAGAACAATGCAGACAGAGTCGTCTTTGGACTCGCCCATAGAGATCACATATCTGAGGCTAGAGGGAAACTACGTTGGCTACCTATAAAGCAGCGTGTCACACATATGCTTTTTACCCTTACCTTCAGGTGCTGTAATGCTGAGGCACCTACTTATCTTTCCAATTGATTGATTTCTCGCAGTGTAGATTGCAATTTGCACTCTCCCGATTCCACCAAGCTTCTTCAATCCAGATGTAAACTCTCTGGGCTTTGGAGGCACCACGTTTGATGTACAAACTCCCTTGGTATGGAACAAAACTCTCATCCATCTATGACAGGCTAGATCTATCATAGAGTTTAAAAAGGAAATCAAAATGTATCTCTTCAACTTAGACCCATATTAAAACCATCCCTCTCCCGCTGTAGCTTGAGTTCCCCCTCTCTTTTTGTAGGTCCGTAATTGTTTAGTTCTTTGTGCGCTTCGAGGCCCATGGGCAATTTAGTACTATATAGGCATTTAAATCAAATCAATCATCTCTAGAACAAACAGCTTTTATACACTGGACCAATTATACTCTTCATCCAGGCCTTAGGGATGTTCACAGAAAGGCAAATTATATAGAATAAATGATATAATACATTGTACCAAACCAGGGGATTCATTTTGATCAACATGTTGCATGTACCATCCTGTCCAGGAGCCCTAGATCCATTGATGCCTTTATTTATGGAGGTAATACCTTCCACTCTAAGCCTGAATGTCCACTTACATCGATTCAGCACACATCGGAAATGATCGAATATTTATTTCCTAATCAAGTTGCTAATAAAGGATTCCCAAGCCTCTTTCGATGCCCCTCCAATAGGTCAGAGTTAGAATTCTGACAATTTACTATCTGCTACAAATGATCGCATATCATTTTTAGTCTTGCTTATTTCGATCAATTTCTGCCAGTATTCTACTTTCTTATAACGCCTGTACAATCGCAGCAAATGATAATATTCAGATTTCAGATGTTTACAGTAGGTGACCAAGGCTAGCCCTTCCATATACTGTGAGGCAGCCTATGTAGACTATTATATTAAATGTCAAAGGAACTACAGATACGAGAATTACTTGTGTTCAGAAAAGTTGTATTTTAAAAGCATGTGGAGTATCTAGATCATAACATATCTGCAAACAGGGTGGCACCCCAGACCTTTCTGGTAAAAGCTATAGAAGAGACCACAAAACCGGAAGTATCGATCAATTGAGTCATTTTTGGGTGTATGCAAGTATTACATGACATTTATAAATATTGACAGAAGTATAACTGAGTCATTCTGTGAATTACTGAAATAATAAGTGCATTAAGAGTGGAGTGAGAAATAGGAAGGATGTTTCCTGGTGATAAGTAGGCAATTGTGCCACAACTGGTTAATCAGGTTTAGCAAGGCTCTCTGAGCCAACGCCTTTCTTAGGCTATTTTATATGATTAGCCATCATGGCGTTTTACCTACATTCAGGGATGTGATTTCACCAAAATGCCTGGGGTAGCGACATTTACACAACCCTTGACTCCCTGCTGACATCACAGGAAGTGATGCCCTTTGACCCCACATAAAAGTGACATCATGGGAAGTGATGGCAAGCGACCTTCTAATTTTTCAGATGCATCTAACACCTGTGTTTGCAGGCACTCTCATTTCAGCCAGATATAAGCACTGAGGCACAGAGGGAGTCGTGATTTGTCCACAATCACACGTTTGGGGAATGCCATTTTCGAAATTCAAGGTGGGGTCTATAAGTAAAACATATACAATGCAGTACTTTTAACAGGGTAACCAAAATCTCTAACACAGGCTACAACTAGTGTATGAAACATCTGTAGATCAATGGACACAGAAGTAATAGTTATCTGTGGCATTGCTGTGTTAAACTAGCCAAAAAAACATTGACTTGGGGAGCAGTGTGCTGCTATTTACTCAGGAGGAAAATGCTGCACGAGCAAGGCTTGAAAATTAAATCATTGACCAGGATTTAGTATCAACAAAATTCCCTCGCTATGAGTCAGCTACCACTACGATAGAAGAAACCTATTAGACTGGTCTGTGTGCACGCGGGGGAGTGCACCTGATAATGTTATCTTTGCAAGAGAACAATTCCTGGGAAAGGTTCTTTCAATAACCCAAGGCCCCCAATAGTGTTTATTAACTAAGTATAATACTGGGTGCCAGAGGACTTAAAAAGCCCCCAACATTTAATGTAATATCCTTGCTGCACACATATATCTGTGGCACCACACAGTTAATTTAAATTGAAAACACCCAAAAGTTGGTTCTCACCCGGGGACTCACTGGCAGACTTGAAGGCGCGCACTGCACACTACCCCTTTGTCAGACCCAGTGGTACCCAATGCATAGCAGAACATTTGCGGCCCCTCTGCGATCCAAGCTGTGGGCCCCCCCAAGTTCCTTAACAAAGCACAGGGCATGCCACACCCCGGGCTGGCCTGGACCACCATGTGTGAACAATGTCCATGACCATGATGATTATGCCGCTGCAGGGGCATGCACTACTGCAAGTGAAAGAAGTAAATATGTTTTTAATCAAAGGTTAAATGTTAAATGTTTCACGTATCGTCCACAAATATACCAGCCACGAGTGGTGGCTGGTGAGTTGTCTTTTTGGAGGGTGTAAATATTGGCCACATGTATGCGATTGCGACCGAGCATAGCGAGGGAGCCTGAACTAACAGAACTGGGGGCGAGGAGCAGGGGAGATTCTTCTCCCTCCCCTGAGAAACTATTTTGAATAATGGGTTAAAATGGTGCATAACACAACACACGGTCTGTGAAAATTTGGGTAAAAGGTCAACGATTTGGATAAAAGGCCAACAATCAGTTGTGTAGAGTGTAGGGTAAATAATGAAAAAAGTACAATAGATGCAAGTCACCAAAAGTGCACAGAGCATTTCCCAAAGCATTGTTATGCCGGTCCCTGCAATATATGCCAGTATAAAAAACATTTTCATGCTGGCTGTGCCCATACATTTTCATGCTGGCTCCACCAACATATGCTAGTGTTCCCATATAAGACCATACTCAGGTTCACTTTAAGACTTTTTTTATAGTGTCATTCTGGCACTGGGAACAAAACTGGCTCTGCCAATATATGCCAATACTCATATGTAAGAACATACTCCTATTGGTTTGGCCATTAAAAGTAACATATCACAATATGAAAACCTGTCCAAACTGGTTCCAATATAAGCCAGTCTCAACCCGTAAGAACACTGATCATGCTTGATTCATCATAGATGCTCAGTTAATAAAAAGTAATGCTACAGTAAAAAATATACAGGTCGCTACACCAAAGCATCAGTCTAGCGAGGTAATACTACTTATCGTGCTTGCTTTTTTTGCTGTGTAATAAATGTCATGCCACAGTAAGCAACGGCTAGACTGGCTGCACAAAATGCCAGTCTAGCCAAGTAATGACACACATGAACTTGGCTGTGCCCGAAAATAGAAGCAAAACATGCACAGTCAATAAAGGATGTGTCAAAAATGCTCCAGTGATCCCCAGTCTCCCAGGGCCTTACACACACATGCACACATGCATCCCCTTTCACCTATGGGTCACTCACCCATACATCCCTTCTCACATTCATTCACACTGCATTCACCACACAGGCACGCACCCAACCACCACCCAGAACATTCAAACACACACTACCACATTCATACTCATTCACCAGCAGTTACTCACTCACACCTTCTATTATATCAACTCAATGCATTCTCTATCCAGGCACACACCAACTCACCCAGAATATTCAACAACACACATTGTATTCATACTCACTCACCTACCAGTCACTCACTCATACAACATTTCTTACCTCCACCCATTGGATTATCTACACAGGCACACACCCAGAACATTCAAAAACACACCATCACATTCATACTCATTCACCTACCAGTCACTCACTCACACCTTCTCTTACATCCACTCATTGCATTCTCTAACCAGGCACACACCCTCCCACCCAGAACATTCAAAACCACACGATCACATTCATACTCATTCACCCACCGGTCACTGACACCTTTTTTTTAATCTTTATTGAATATAGTTGAATAAATCAACTTTTTCAATATTCAAACAAAATTCATTAACAGATTAAATATAAAGGAAAATCAAATACAAATGCAAATACATTTTGTTAGAAATATAAAACAAGAATAACCATAAATTCAAACAAATAAAAGCCATAAAATATTTAAAAGAATTGAGAACATTCGGAAGAGCCACACTCAAGAGAGACTTAGCTAAGAAGGCAAATTATGGAAATTCAGATACAATACCATAGTAACATAAACAGGGATCAGGGATCTGAGGAACACTAGTGAAGGAGGGGTTCCTGTTCAAAGGACCATCAATTAAATCAATGATTTCTGTTAACGGTGCATATTCACTTGGTTCGTTAGGTGGAGATAAGCTCACAGAGGAGACAGGCCTTTCGATGGGGAGAGTAATGCATAAGTAGTTTTTTGGGACTGCTATCTAGATTGATCCATGAATCATTGATAGTCATGCAATCAGGACGTGGGGATGTCACAGGACGAATTATGTTGGAAAAAGCAGGTAAAGCTGAGTTGGAAGTGAAACGCCCTTTGGCCCCATGTGTTTCAATCATGGGGTGGGCAGGGCCCACCGCCTTGTCAGCCTTACAAGTGGACTTTGTAATCATCTGGATGGAGTCAGGCAGCCTCACAATTCCTTCAGCTAATTATTGTATTTGAGAGGCTTGAAATGATATTTTTTGGTCAAGGGATTCAATCAATTTGTATAAGCTGGCTAAGGTTGTGTTTACGGCTGCTAGGGTAATTTCAATTAGCGCCAAATTTTCCGTTGGGTTTACAGAGGTGTCAGTTGGCAGACATTGCCTAGGCGTAGGCAGTAAAAAGGAATCATGAATGGAGTGAATAGTAGAACCCATGATACTTTGAATTGCTTCTTCACAAGGGTGATCCTCATGAGATCTACTTAAATTCCCATCACTCGCATGTATTGATATATTAGACACATCAGACAAATCAGGCACCTGAGCAGAGACTTCTAGCACTGTAGCTAGAGGACACACATTTGGCAAAACAATTCTTACCTCCTGACACACCGAATCAGATTGTATAGCTAATATGGTAGCATCTGAAACAATGGGCAGACAAATCGAAGCGCCTGGACCTGTAGAAATAAGTAGTGTCGAGTTGGACAACTGCGGCATAATGGAAGCTTCATCTGGCAAACATTCGTAAAATCGGAGTCAAAGTGACAGATTTCCTAGAGATGCGGGCTAGTTTCTTTTGTTTAGGTGTCATTAAGGAGGTAGTTAGTGAAACGCTTAAGGCGTCGCGTGTGTCAGGCATGTTTGTTTTTAAAGTATAGGGACAGAAGCGCATAAGTAATACTTTCTTTAGTAAATGAGGTGGAAAATAAATCAGGCGACAGCACGTAGGGTTAGAGGCTTGGTTATGGGTAAGACAGCCCCCAGTCACAATCTACCCGATTAGTAACTTTCCCACTTTCCCACTCTTCGCTCACAATGCTGCGGCGAAGCGGCAAAGCGGGACTTTACCGGGACTTTCTCTGGTGCGCGGGCACGGTGCACGCGCGTTCAATGCTTTATAGCGCCGCCCACAATGCAGAAAGCAAAGCCTGAAGAAAGAAAATTATGTTAGATAATGTCCATGCATACTCGTACTAGTATACTTGTATACTTGTATTCAGGTTCACCTTCTGGAGGTTGTGGTACAAATCACAGCAATGTTCAAATGTTCGAGTAGAAAGTAATGGAAATCCACAGGAGTCTCAGCAAAGATGCAGCATGTAGTGGCAAAGCGGGACTTTACCAGGACTTTCTCCGGTGCACGCCTGACACCTTCTCTTAAATTCTCTTGTTTCATTCTCTACAAAGGCACATACCCATCCACCCAGAACATTCTAAAACACACATCACATCAATTTACTTCTCATTCACCCACCATTCACATACATAAATCTGACATGCACTTCACACATGCGAAATACTCATCATATTTTAAAACATAAAAAAGCTTTATCTTTTACCTGCAGCTTTGGTCCATCATTCCAGGCCCCCCTTGGCTCCTCCGTGCTGCTCACAAACTTGACCCAGGAAGCTGAGAGAGCTGGTCCCTGTATGTGAGCTGCAAGGAAGCCGAGGGAGAAGGGGTTGAAGCTGAATGTGGCATGTGACATGTGCCACATGTCACAGTCAGCTCCAATGCCAACCCCTAATGAGCATCTCCCCAGTCCAGCCTTCAACCTGATGGTTGAGGACTGGCCGTGCACCACCAGAACTGGTGTGGCAGGACCACCTTACTGCGGGGACACACTACACCAGGGGCCTCCATTAAAAAAATATACAAAAAGAAAGAAATAATTTAAAATAATTTAAAAAAGAAAAAATGACATCAATGTCCCGCAAATGACATCCCTGGCTTCATCATGAACTGTGGGTCACATTGTACACGTCTACAAAAATGGTCCTCGTGATAATCCTAAGAATTACCAAATTCTGGCAATGCTGGACGAGCCAGTGAACACATTTGCTTGTGTTTTGCTCTGTGAATAGAACAACTGGATCGATCAACTGCTGTCATCGCTAGACATCCAACTGGCTTGCAAAGAAAGCAAAGTACATTAGACAACATCACAGTCAGTCATTGAATAAGCTTGGCGCACACGTAGCATGAATAGACTTCATTACAGCTAGAGCTGGGGGCAAATCCACTGCAAATTTGCTGATTTTCGGCGCTATTGCTGGCGGATTCCGCTGGCGGTAATGGGGTGAAAATTTCCCATTTGGCCCAATGGGGAATGAGGAATTCCCAAATGGGCCCAATGGAGAATGGGAACCAACTGTTCCACCAAACCCGTGATCCGGCGCTAATAGCGCCGGGGGGGTTGGCGGTAGCGCTAATAGCCCCAGCGGTAATAGCGCCGGGGCTACCGCCCAACTCGTGATGAGGCCCATGGTTTTTCGCCAACTAGACACATAAATAAGGGATATAAGTGGGTGCAGGATGGGACCGACCTTGAAATAATCGCTGAGTATAAATACCTTGGTATTGTCATCAAGCATAAATTGAATTGGCACTCAAAGTTACAATGGGCCTCATTAGGACCCTGGCGGAGAGGGTATTACGCCAGCGTAGTGCATGGCGTACCTCTCCGCCATACTACGAGTTCCCGTAGCGCCATGGAGGTTTTCTCCGCCTGGTTTTACCAGCCGGAGAAAACCATGGCGCTACGGGACCTCGTTGTTAATTACGCCACCGTATTTTACGGTGGCGTAATTAACTCCTTCCCCACTCCCATTATACCCTATGGGGCAAAAATGGGAATGGGGAAGGGCAGAATGGGGATTGGGGATTTACCGCTCCGCCGAGGTCGGAATGGGGCGGTAAATCCGCCAACCCCCATGGCGCTATCGGCGGCTTTCCGCCATGCTTCGCGGTGCATTTAGCACCGCGAAATCCGCCTGGGTCGTAATGAGGCCCAATGTGTTAAAATAAAATCACTACAACAGGCTGGTGCACTTAGGAACCTTTCCTATCAGCCTGGGGGCTACTCTATTAGTACTTATCCAAAGGCGTACTAAACAGAAATATTACCTGTGATTACTAATGCACGGAAATTTGGCAGGATGCCACGTCAAATCCCGTGAAGTCATTGAAAGGAAATCCTTGAAATTGCCACTTAAGTTTTTTTGAGAGATGTTATCATTCAACCAATGAGTTCTTTTTACTTGTAGTTAATAGCGGCTATTATGCTCATGCCTAGTTTCTAAAAAAGAGTACACTTTAGCACATCTTTAACTCACTAGCAATTTCGGAACCTTATCGGCCTGGGAACCTTTTGAAGTTAAGCTACGCTAATAGCAAGCTAACTACTTGTCTCTATTTTAATGCGCTTCACTGGGAGCAAAACCTTGTGGATCTTTTGACACAATCTACAAGTGGCCCCTATATCATGGCCATGATGGAAGCCCTAACTCTTAATGCATATATTTCTTCCTATCATAAAAATATGCCAAATACCTAAAAATAACATTTAACCTAGTCAATACTCATGAGATGATAGGTGGTCGATTAAAAGTGCCTAGAACATGTCATCTCTCTGATGAAGGTCTACAAATTGGTTTGTGCAGATGGGGTGTTGTAAAACCTAGGCTTTCACCTCCAATGATGAGCATACACGTTTAGACCAGGTGGTGAGTAAGTATCCAAATTCAAGACTGTGGATCCAAAGCATTCATGCTTGTATCATGGCTTTGCCACCAGACGATACAGTGATCTTGGTCAAATCATGTAATATCTCTTACATTACTGTGCTGTCTTCTGAGATGTTTGCCTTCTCACATGCTGCTGGCATCGTTTAGCCCGTTACCAGTGGTCGAAGTGTATGAAAAGAAACAGTGGAAGTATGTTCCCTGATGGCCTGCCACCACAACCCACAAATCCCCTCACCATGCTCCATCCCACACGCAAAATAACCCCAACAAACAAATGCGCCTGCCATTTAAGTCAATATTCAGTGCATTGCAGTGCAAGCTTCAACTTCTTCTTACACTTCCATTCCGG